>NC_088879.1:3754105-3998951 GCF_032884065.1 Artemia franciscana | reverse complement strand
CGCGTAACGACTTACGCGCGCGGGGGGGGCTTGGGGGAGCGCGAAGCGCCCCACCAACTAGGTGTTGGGGTGGCGCGAAGCGCCACCCCAACAGCTAGTATATATATATATATATATATATATATCTATCTATATTCACAGGTGGGACACAGGGACAGAACTACAATGGCGCGTAACTAATATGGCGCGTAACGATTTACGCGCGCGGGGGGGCTTGGGGGGCGCAAAGCGCCCCCACCCCACTAGGTGTTGGGGTGGCGCGAAGCGCCACCCCAACAGCTAGTATATATATATGTATATATATATATATATATATATATATATATATATATATATATAATATATATATTATATATATATATATATAATATATACATACATATATTATTCGATTTATGATTTTATTTGTAAAAATGAACCCAGTTTCAAAAATTGTAACTCAATGATGCAAAATCACTAAGTCGTTAAATTAAGTATAAAACCCAAATGAAAAGCAGCATAGGATGTCAATTAAAGAATTATTTATCAACAGATTTATTTTTTTTTCAGTTGCTTCTGCGTTGCTGAGAAAAGTAGTTCACTGATTGTTTATGTTCTACCTCCGTGATTTTTAAGGAGGGGGTTTTTTATGAGGGGATTATATTTATTTATGTTTATGTTATAGTATTTATGTTCATGTTCATTTGCTTATTTGTGTTTAGCAAACAGTTAGTGGTAACGAACTGTAGTAAGGAGCGACCCGGCTCAATAGTAATCGAAGCTTTAAAAAACGAAATTTCGATACAAATAGTTACATCAAAAGAATCGAATTTTAATGCTGACGTTAAATATATAAGTTTCATCAAGTTTTGTCTCACCCGTCAAAACTTATGAGCCTGAGAAAATTTGCCTTATTTTAGACAATAGGGAAAACACCCCCTAAAAGTCGATAATTACACCATCAGATTCTCGACATTTGTCGATTATCGACAAAAAAGTCAATAATTACACCATCAGATTCAGCGTATCCGACAACACTACTGTAGAAGTTTCAAGGTCCTATCTAAAAAAATGTGGAATTGCGTAATTTCTGCCAGAAGATTTATTCAGTAAGCACCGACTCGTGCTAACAGTAACCAAAATTTTTAAAAGAAGTTTTCTGCTTTTTGTCCCCAACCTTATCAGAAGGTCTGCACAAGCACAAGTGCTCTCATATACGCTTCCGGCAGAGCACTGTAAAACTTTGCATAAAGAGTGGGGAGTAGATGAATGAGAAGCTCCCCCATGTACACAGCAATTTCTGTGCGTGTTAAATGTTGCTCTTCCATTCATTTGAAAAAAAAAAAATTATTTCTACTGGCCATAGACCCGTTGTTTCCAGATTTACGTCATTGGTTTTGAATGGTTAACACTGAACTTTTTACCAAGATCAATGAGCCCTTAAGTATCTCCCTATGATGTTTCAGCGCCCAGTATTGGCGACAGAAAAAAACATTGAGAAAACAGAAAATAGACCAATGCTTCCTTATCCAAAGAGGTAATTTTCATTATTAGTCGAGATGGAGGGCTCTAATTATCCTAAATGGGGTTTTTGGCTATCGTGATGTCAATGGTTCAGTTTTCATTCCGATCCAACATTATTATTGTGGAGTCTTAGACTATTTTTCAAAATTTTCGTACCTTTATTTTCGCAACAAACTTTAGTCGAAATAACAGTTACAGTTAATGAATCAAACAGTTCGTGGTAACGAACTGTAGTAAGGAGCGACCCGGCTCAATAGCAACCGAAACTCTAAAAACGGAATTTTGATACCAATAGTTACATCAAAAGAATTGCATTTTAATGCTGATTTTAAATATATAAGTTTTATCAAGTTTAGTCTTACTCATCAAAAGTTACGAGCCCGAGATAATTTGCATTATTTAGAAAACAGGGGGAAACACCCAGTAAAAAGTCATAGAATCTTAACGAAAATCAAGCTATGAAAATTCAGCGTGTCAGAGAACCCTACTGTAGAAATTTCAAGCTCTTATCTACAAAAATGCGTGTTTATTTGTAGTTTGTTTGTTGTTTTTATTTCCAGGGGTGATCGTATCGACCGTATCGAGTTGTGAAAAAGAGTAAAACTTTAGCGTAAAGAGCGAGGCGTTGAGAAGGGGACAACCCCTTTCATATACAGAATAATTTCTGTTCGGTTTAAGTTTTAATGTCAATCCTTACTTGCAATTAAATTTTTTTTATTTTTATTTAATCAGCTTCAAATGACGATTTTTCTTCAATTGACATTTTTTTTAATGTGTTTTTAATTTTTTGTTACTAAGGGCTACAGTTCGTTCTTTACTAGGATAAACTTAAGGGGGCAACCATGATTTACCGGAGCATGGGCATGCAAATTCTGATCATTACCTACGATTTGTTGTTGTCAATTATCCAAGATGGTGATTTTATTTACAGTTTATCTTGGACAAAGGGACGCCAATTAGGGGGGGGGGGCAATTGTCACCTCAGACTTGGAAAAAATACCTTCTTATTTCTGTTTCGTAGCAATCTTCTATTTTACAATGGCTAACTGATCGTTTTGCCCCTCCACCTACAATCCTTGCCCCCTCTACATTTTCATGAATCAAGAAGATAGGTGATGCGGACTAAAAATGTATTTTTTATCCTCGATTAGCTTCTAAGTTTGTGGGCTTGCTTTAGCGCCATAGATCCATCACAGGAAAATCTAAAGATTTTGCAGTAACTTAGAAAAGTTAGGTTAGCCTGCCACAGAAACAAAGTGTCTCAGCACTACTTTATTTAGGCTAGCGAAGCTTTTCTGGTTAAGTTAGGCTAGTCTTGGCTAGGTTAGCTTGTCAATGGAACACAATGATTGAGCTTTGTCGAATAAAATAATAATAGTAATAAGCCTATGGTTCCAAAATAAGCAAAATAGATTAGAAAATTTTTCACTCAGACTGAACCGGTTTTCGCCTTGTCAACACAACAGGAGTCAACTCAACCTCCTTCGCTTTTCTCCTTCTGCCTTTCGTCTTTTTCGTTTGAAAAATTATACAAATGAAATTATAGAAAACTGGTGTAATATTTTATAAACAAAACGGACAAAAAACAAAATTAAAAAAAATCCTGAATTATTTAGCTTCAAGTCTGAAAGCCTCTATAAAAAAAAACTAAACTAAATTAAACAAAACATCGAAGCAAATAAAAAATTAAATGAACTCACTTTATCTTTTTTCCTTGTTTTCTTTGATGTTTTGTTTAATCTCGTTTAGTTTTTTTTTTCGTTGATAAAGGCTTCTAGACATGAAGCCGAAATATTCAGATTTTTTTTTTATTTATAGTCTGCTGTTTTGTTTTTTCCAATACCTTGTTTTTAAAATATTACACCTTGTTTTTTCTATATTTCCATTTGTTTAGTTTTGTAAATAGAAATGCAATGTGGTTTACCAAATTATTTTTTCGTTTGAATTTTTATTTGGTTTGAAGATCTTTGTATTACAAACTGAGCCCTCCGATGGCTTGGATTGGATTATGTTCTATTAACGAATTTTTATAAGCAAAAAAAAACATTTTTAACCCTCTTTTTTTTCTCCATAATGAGTTCATAAAGCAAGATTTAATGTTCGGGCAATTTACATACACGTCAACAATGGTACCTCATTACTAGAGCTCCCCATGGGTGAAAGACGATATGATGCTGATTGATGTAACCTTTTGGTTGCCCCTTCCTCACCTTAGAGGAATGATTATTTCTCCTGTGAGAATTGCCCTCTTTGGAGAAGATTTTTATTTTTTCCTTATCTTTTCCTGGGAATAGGTTGTACTTGTTCCCGTGAGCTTTTTTCCGACAAGTTTGTTGTCGACAAGTGACAATCTGTCGGGGCAGTCAATGGGAAAGAAATTCCTTTTGCCAGGTTCTGGTGTTAGGATGAAGGGAACATTTGGGAAGGGAAAAAGGAACATTTCTTAAGTTTGAGCTCATGCTGCTTCACGCTCGATTAACTGTTTATTCATGAATATTTAGATAATTGAATTATGTGTTGAATCAAAATTTATTTTCGTTTCTTTTTTTTTACATATTATTTTTACATGAGCTGTTCGATAGCCAAATAGATTAATTCTGTAAAACAACGGAGAGAATACAAGAAGAAAGTAAGTTGCTGTTTTTTTTGTTGTTTTTTTTTATTGAGAATTGACAAAATGACGATTTTTTTGGCGTTTAATCTGTGTTTTGAAAAATGAAAAATGATGCAGATGCAGTAAGTGATATTTTCCTGGTTAGATTATAAAATAAGAACCAGAAATGTCACTAACTTACCGGACTATCTACACCCCCCCCCCCACCTAAAATATAGCTTTGGCTTTTTTTTTTTGACAATTGACAGAATTATGATATTTTGGCGTTTACTTTATGTATTTTTAGTATGAAAAATGCCTTAGGTGCACTATTGACTAATGAGGGTTAGATTCTACGATAAAAAGCAGGCATATCATTAACTTAACAGATCATCTACCCCTCTCCCCCTATTGGTGGTCCAAAAATTTGGAGGGAATTATTAACCATTTAATTCATATTCTGCATCCTCGAAATGGAGTTGTCGAAAACATATAAAAATAGGAGGATGGTGCAAAGGTGATCAAGAAGGTAGATATCCAATAGTTCGTAGAATTAGGTACATCTGATGCTGGCTTCAGATTTTGACTTCAGAGACAACATAGTGGGAAAAAATAACAGTAAAGCAGACTATAAATAAATAAAAAATCTGAATATTTCGGCTTCATGTCCAGAAGCCTTTATCAACGAAAAAAACTAAACCAAACAAAACAAAAAATCAAAAAAAAGGAAAAACAAAGCAAAAATGATAAAGTAAGTTCTTTTTTCTCCATTTCTTCTATTTTTGTTTAATTTAGTTTATTTTTTAAGGCTTCCAGACTTGAAGCCGAATATTCAGAATTTTTTATTTTGTTTTTATCCGTTTTGTTTATAAAATATTATGCCAGTTTTTCTATATTTTCATTTGTATAATTTTTCAAACGAAAAAAAAAAAGGCAGGAAGAGGAAAGCAAAGGAGGTTGTGTTGACAAGAAGAAAACCGGTTCAGTCACAGTGAGAAATTTTCTAATCTACCTAGCTTGTTTTGGACCCATATGCTTATTATCATTATTTTATTTGACAAAACTCAAACATTGTGTCCCCTTGACAAGCTAACCCAGCCAAGACTAGCCTAAATTAACCAGAAAAACTTCGCAAGTCTAAATAAAGTAGCGCCGAGACAGTTTTGTCTCTGTGGTAGACTAACCTGACCTAACTTTTCAAAGTTACTGTAAAATCTTTAAATTTACCTGTAATGGATCTATCACACTAAAGCAAACCCACGAGCTTTGGAGCTAATCGCAGATAAAAATACATTTTTAGTCAACATCACCTATCTTCATGATTCATGAAAATTAATCGATAAACAATACGTCTACGATAAACTATAAATAAGTTCGATAGGTACCATAGGTACCCATTCCTGACAAATAATGCTGTTTAAGACACACAACTTCATTGACGAACGATTTCACAAATCAAATATTACTTCATTTTCTTCTTTTTGTTGTTGTTGTTGTATTTATAAGAAGCTAGCCCTTCTCCTTGGCATATGCAAACCAGGAACATCACACCCCTTCTTAAATACTGAATCTTACTCGGAGGTTGAAGAAGTTATTCATTCTAAACAAGGTTGTCATTAAGCTTAGGCGCTACACAAGATAAGATACATTTAGGAAAAAAACACATAACAGGCAGAATAATTAGCTTTTTTGTCAATAACAACAAAACAATAAACTCTAAAAAAAATAATATAACAAAACTAATTACGCAGAACTAACTAAACTTATAGTTGCTACATATCATTATTGGAAAAAAAAATCTTAGGAGCTACATAACAAGGCCATATCAAGAGGGGTCCAGGGTTTGAAGCCCCCTCCCCACGAAAAAAATTCCGTCTGACTCGTAACGACGCAACAAAATTGCATATAAACAAATTCCGTTTGAAGCGTTTTGACATGTTTTTTACCCCCCCCCCCAGAAATCCTGATCAAACCCTTGCTACATAATAGCTAAGGTATGCAAAGTATACCCAGGCCCAGGGAAAAAGAGTACTGGATATATACCCTATCCAAAGACCATTGTATGGGAATTCCTGACTTTTGACGAAAGGAAAGTGGAGAAAAATATAACCCTTTCCCGCAAAGGTAAAGAAAAGATAAAACAGAATCCAATCTAAATATGGCTACTCTCCGAGGGGAAATGGTCATTTCTCTAACATGAGGCAAAGGGACCCAATATGTTTCATCAAGCAGCTGCCTATAGCATTTTGCAGATGGGGAATCCCAGCAATGAGACCTCATCGAGTCAGTTTTGATAACTTACTATTTTTGTTCTTTTCTTGGCAATAAGCCAGGCGAGGTGAACAGTTGGAGTAGGTTCATGGAAAGACTTCAAATGATTCTGTTGGTAATGGACATATATAAACAGTGGTCAAAATTAAAATAAAAACTGAAGTTAAAAGTGTCAGCAAAGTTGAGGTTATCTACTAGAATAATTATAGTTTCTAGAAAAAAACTTTTCAAATTTTAATCTCCTCACTCATCAGAAAAATTTACCCGTGTATTTTTTTTTGAAAAAAAATATATTTAAGTGCCAGTAGTTAAAGCTCTGTTTTTATTTACCATCGATGTTTTGTTTTTATTCGGCTCATTAAAATAAGACCTTGACCGAGATTTTATTATGCTAGTTCTCACCCCACTCAATGTATTCTTTATACCTTTAACAATCATTTAGATTTCTTTGCTAATCTTCACAATTAGTCTTATATTTTTCCCACTTGCTTTTCATTATAGGGATGTGTTCAAGCATTTTTTTTTTTTTTCCTTTTTGTCTCCATGTAGGAATAATCTATTTCACTATTCGGAGATGCTGTTGGATTTACCACGGAACTAGACCTCCAATCAGATACAAAGATCCGTTCAGCGTTGCAGCAGCTGTGGCCGTGGGTCACGTCTGTGGAGCGAGACAAACTACTGTATGTACCAAATGAGACCCGAATTTGATATAGACACAACAAAGGTTCTATATGCTATCCTCAACTAAATCTAATTGAGATGGTCCAATAGTGCCACCTGCCACCACCGAAATCCTAATCTTCTCCAATTTCTGGAACTTTGTTAATCGGTTAGTAAAGTACAACTTGTTTTTTATTGTCCATCACCTTCCAAAGTATTCCATCGTATAGCCTCGATCTATCACCTCATGATGACTATACTTCCCCCCCCCCCATAAAGTCAAGTTCTGGCAACTTCTTCCATTCCCACTCCTACCTATAAAGTTGAAATGCCAGATAGACTTGGTTAGTCTGTTTCTGAGCACAATACTTACAAAAACATGAAATTTCCTAAAATTTTCCCAAATCTAAGATTTTACTAAAAATAATGGAAATTTGAATTATAGACTGACTTTTCCAGACCTAATTCTTTGAATTTTGATGTAGAATTTTCAATTTTAGGTCTCCAAGAGATAAATTCCATGTTTCATAGAAGTCCAACTTTACATGATGCTTAAGAAGTTAACTTTCAGAGATAGAACAAATTTTTCACAAACTTGAGACAGGTTCTTCTCCAGTTCACAAACCCATACAAAACAAGTTCCAGTTTGCAACTGTTACATTTACAGAGATAGAGACAGCAATATAACTCAGACAGAAAAGGGCGGTGAAGTGTTATTTGTGCTCGACTGATAACTACACTGACAACAACTGACAGTAACCAAAATTGAAAGTTAATTCAGTCAATCCTTTTTACTATACACTTTTTACTACTGACAACCCAACTGACTCAACTGAAACAAATGACTCAACTTTTTACTACTGACAATTCAACTTACAACAACTGACAATAACCAAAATTGAAAGTTTAATTCAGTCAATTCTTTTTACTATATACTTTTTACACCGGACAACTCAAATGACACTACTCAACTGACACAACTGACTTTACTTTTTACTACTGACAAATCAACTGACAACAACTGACAATAGCCGAAATTGAAAGTTTAATTCAGTCAATCATTTTCAATATACACTTGAAGGGTTTGAATGCGGTCTTTTTTAACAAATAGAACTAAATATTTATTACCAAAGTTTTACGTCGATCCACATTAGAACCAGTCAGCCTCTTATTACTGCTGCTCTAAGGAAGAAGAAATGAGCACAATTAGGACATGTACTCCGTATCCAAGAAGGCAGCCTTCCTTGGCTGAAATTGGAAACCAGACGGCAAAAGAAGGCGAGGTCATCCAAAGAACACCTTGCGGCGAACTTCTGATAGAGATCTGAAGATAGCTGAGACCTCATTAGAGCCTGAATGGGAAGACGTAATTGCTGCGGCACCGCATCGGGGCGAGTGGAGAAGCTTGCTCGACGTTCTATGCGCCACCAACGGCTCCGTAGAAATGAAAGTGAGGTTTACCTCGAGAAATGAAACGTATTTAAGTTACCCAGCTCAACAGTTACCACAAATAAAGTTGGTGTTGATGGTTGTTCGCAGCACAACTAGAGAAATCTGAACCCTTGAGTATTCATTCGACTTTCTATGAAAGATTAGTCCTCATGATTAGTTATGGACCAGCGAGTATATGTTATTGACAGCAGTTAAGGCAAAAACATCTCTCTGAATTTGGAGGTTAAATTTAGACTAGAAAAGTAGGCATTACTTTGAAACCTATGGAAGAGGTTCCAACTTTTGAAGTATTTGATTGGATGAGGTTGGGTAAGTAAAATGTGGCAGATGTTCAATGGTGACCAAGTAAAACATGTTAGGTAAATTGTAAAGACATTAAATCTGAAAGCAATCCCAATATAGGGGAACCTACGCATGTTCGAGATAATCAAAAATTTGAGAGTAGACATCGAAGCTCCCCCAGTCAGCTATTTATCTGGGACTATTAGAAGAGGACATATATCAGAGTAGTGTACGTTGGCCTTATTTTTTGCTTCATCAAAGTGCCAAATCTTACAGCTCACTGATCTTAGGAAAAAGTGCAAGAAATTCTCAAAACTGCCTTGTTAAATCTTATTATATTGGTACTCCTTATTTATATAAAAACAATCAAAATCAAAAAAGAAAATATCAGCATTTTTTAAACTTAGTTCTAGTTCTAGGTAAGCACTAAGTAGTCTAACGTAAGCACTAGTTCTAAATAGTGCTACTGTAAATAGAACAAATTCTCCCATAGAGAGACGAATATAGTATACATCTTTGGTTTACAACCCAATGCAAGAATCTATTATACTGGGGTTTAGACGTATTGCACCCGGATAATTACCCCCCCCCCCCTCCCCTATGTTCCCCAAAAGCATCCAATCAAAATTTTAAGATAACTTTTTTTTTCAAATAGTCCAAAGGTCAAATAACCATGTTTACGGGTTTGGTAGCCCCCCTTCGGCCCCCGGGGCAAGCACTGTAAGCTATGCAAGTTGCCCATAGTTAAGATATAAGGTTTTTATAGGAAGGGTGGTCTTATAAATTTAGGAGGGGTGGAGATACCTCAAACAGTTCTTTTTAATGCCAAAGCATCCTAAGTCTCACTGAGCCTTCAGGTAAATACATAATTAGTTCCAAGGAAGGTAGGAATTTATATTTAATCACTTTTGATTCCTGAGAATATTTATGGTATATGTTGTTATTATAAAAGCAAAGAGTAGCGTTAAACCCCAAAATTAATAGAATTTATTCCATATAGGATAGGGCTGGCCCCTTTTCATCCCAATCTTCCCTCATGGTCGTAGAAACTTCAGAGAATGCATTCCGACGCTACCGCTTTTTATCATAAGAGAATACACACATTCACTACCCAATTTGTTTTTTCATGATTAGCGGGCTTCGAGACCAGACTTTGTCTTCTTTGACAATATACAATTTTGGCAATCAGTAAAACTAGTTTAGCATCAACCACCAAAATTCTCTGGTCTAAGAAACTACAAAATTGAAACGCATAAATTCATGTCTCTATTAATATTTATTACTGTATCTCTATGCGCATTACACTTGCACATTTTATTAAACAGAATCTTTGCTATATACTATTAAATCATTTTAGCATCTTAGAAAGCTGCTCTTCAAATAATTGAGTGCAAGGTAGCGTCAGAACACCAAGGTAGCGTCGGAATGCCCCTTGTTGGCATTCCAACGCTACCGCTTTCCAAAAGAGGAACAAATAATATTAATAAAAATCGTACTTTAAAAGTCCGTGGGACTCCTTCTTGTCGACAGGCGATGTAGAGACAAGCTGAAGCAATAGATTCGTTGGACCTTCCTTTAAGCGATTTTCCATCATGAACCTAGAGTAAAATCAAACTAGAATCCCCCTTCAAGCACTAACATAAAACATATTTCCAAGCAAGGGCTATCACACAAAGAAAATACTATTTTGAAATAATGAAGGATTATAAGCTTCTTTTTTTTAGATTGCTCACAATGGAAGTACGGGTCGTTTTCTACGGACATACCAACGAGAGACAGAGATATGAGCCTTAAGCCAGAGAAATAACCCAGATTCCTTTGGCCCCCCAGATGGTCGAATCTGGGAAAACGACTTTATCAAGTCAATTTGTGCAGCTCCCTGACACGCCTACCAATTTTCATCGTCCTAGCACGTCCAGAAGCACCAAACCCGCCAAATCACTGAACCCCTCCCCCCCAACTCCCCCAAAAAGAGAACGAATCCAGTACGGTTCCGTCAATCACGTATCAAGGACATTTGCGTATTCTATCCACCAAGCTTCATCCCGATTCCTCCACTCAAAGTGTTTTCCAAGATTTCCCCCTCAAACTCCCCCCAACGTCAAAAGATCTGGTCGGGATTTGAAACAAGAGCACTGAGACATGAATTCCTTCTAAATATCAAATTTCATTAAGATCCAATCACCTATTCGTAAGATAAAAATACCCCAATTTTCACGTTTTCCAAGAATTCCGGTTTCCCCCTCCAATCCCCCCAATGTCACAGGATCTGGTCAGAATTTAAACTTAGAGCTTTAAAGTACAAGATACATCTAAATATAAAATTTCATTAAGATCTGGTCACCCTTTCGTAAGTTACAAATACCTCAATTTTCAAAATTACCCCCCCCCCCCCCCAAACTCCACCAAAGAGAGCATATTCGGTCCGGTTATGTCAGTCACGTATCTTAGACAGGGTTTTATTCTTCCCATCCAGTTTCATCCTGATCTCACCGCTTTAAGGATTTTCAAAGATTTCCAGTACCCCCCAACTCCCCCCCCCCCGATTACGCTGGATCCGGTTGAGATTTAAAATAAAAGCTTTGAGAAACAATATCCTTCTAAATATCCCATCACCCGTTCGTAAGTTAAAAATACCTCATTTTTCCTAATTTTTTAGAATTAACCCCCCCCCCCCCCCAACTACCCCAAAGAGATCGGATCCATTCCGGTTATGTCAATCATGTAACTAGGACTTGTGCTTATTTTTCCCACCAAGTTTCATCCCAATCTCTCTATTCTAAGTGTTTTCCCAGTTGTAGGTTTGCCCCTCCCAACTCCCCCCAATGTCACCAGATCCGGTCGAGATTTAAAATAAGAGCTCTGAGACATGATATCCTTCTAAATATCAAATTTCACTGAGATCCGATGACCCGTTCGTAAGTTAAAAATACCTCATTTTTCTAATTTTTCAGAATTACCCCCCCCCCCCATAGAGCGGATTCGTTCCAATTATTTAAATCACGTATCTAAGACTTCTGCTTATTTTTCCCACCAAGTTTCGTCCAGATCCCTCCAATCTAAGCGTTTTCCATCATTTTAGGTTCCCCCACCCCAAACTCCCTCCAATGTCACCAGCTCAGGTCGTGACTTAAAACAAGAGCTTTGAGACACGATATCCTTCCAAATTTCATTGAGATCCGATCGCCTGTTCGTAAGTTAAAACTACCTCATTTTTTCAATTTTTCAGAATTACCCCCCCCCCCCCCCAACTACTCCAAAGAGAGCGGATCCGTTCCGGTTATGTCAATCATGTATCTAGGACTTGTGCTCATTTTTTCCACCAAGTTTCATCTCGATCCCTATACTCTAAGTGTTTCCCAAGATCTTAGGTTACCCCTTCCCAACTCCCCCACCCCCAATGTCACCAGATCCGGTCGAAACTTAAAATAACAGCTATGAGACACGATATCCTTCTAAACATCAAATTTCATTAAGATCTGCTCTACCGTTCGTAAGTTAAAAATACTTCCATTTTTCCGAATTAACGGGTCCCCCACTCTCCCCCAGATGGTCAAATCGGGAAAACGACTATTTATAATTTAATCTGGTCCGCTCCCTGATACGCCTGCCAAATTTCATCGTCCTAGCTTACCTGGAAGTGCCTAAATTAGTAAAAACAGGACCGACAGACCGACAGAATTTATGATTGCTATATGTCACTTGGTTAATACCAAGCAACATAAAAACGGAATTTTGATAACAATAGACACATCAAAAGAATCGAATTTTTATGCTGATTTTAAATCAAGTTTAGTCCTACCCATAAAAAGTTACGGGCCTGAGAATATTTGCCTTTATTTTCGAAAAAAGTGGAAAATACGTCCTAAGTTGTAGAATCTTAATGAAAATTACACCATCAGATTCAGCGTATCAGAGAACCCTACTATATAGATTTTAAGCTCTTATCTGCACAAACGTGGAATTTTGTATTGTTTTCCAGAAGAAAGATCACAGATGCGTGTTTATTTGTTTGTTGTTTTTTTTTCCGGGGGTGATCGTATCGACCCAGTCGTCCTAATATTTTGCAGGAGGGCTCATTCGAACGGAAATTCAAAGTTCTAGTGCCCTTTTAAAGTGACCGAAAACTGGATGGCAACTAGGCTCCCTCCCACGCTCATTTTTCGTGAAGTCACCGACTCAAAATTTTGAGATAGCCTTTTTGTGCAGCATAATCAAAATATCGAATAACTAGTCTTTGAGGATGACTTAATCCCCCGCAGTCCCCGGAGGAAGGGCTGCAAGTTATGAACTTTGCCCATTGTTTAAGATAAGATAAGATTTATTTATCATGAAATACACATACAATATTACATTTTACTATTCTCCATAAGGCTCTTTGGCCTGCAGAGAATACAGCATTGGTAATTGATAAGTATACAGATGTTTTCAGGGGTGATTGGGTTACCAGGGAGGATCTTTCCATGGAAGAATTTTTCATGAAAGGAAGATAATTTATATAAAGGGGGCGCTGAATATCCCAGCTTTATTCTAAAACGATCAGAAATTAAATAAAAAAAAACAGTTTTTTCAACAGAAAATATAGAGGAACATTGAAACTTAAAACGAACAGAAATTATTACGTATACGACGGGGGTTCGTCCCCTCTAAAAATACGTAAAGTATTTTTAGTAGTTTCAAAAGAGCTATTTATTCTAATTAAACGGCCTTTGTGAATCAGGGATCATTCTTAAAGAATTGGAACAAAATTCGAACTTTAGCGTAAGGAGCGAGGCATCGACGAGGGGGAACCACCTTATATTACGTATATGAGGAAGCTCGCCCCTTCGTCAATACTTCGCTCTTTACGCTAAAGTTCAAATTTTGTAAAATAATAGCCGATATAAGCAACAATTTGTTTGTGTTATCTTCCGGCCAATCTTATTATTTAATTTTACCTCAAGCAACTTCATAACTATGATTTTAATGTGATGGTAAACCAAAGATATTGTATGACTTCGGCTTATGATTGTTATTAAATAATAAAAATAAAACAAGTTTTTTTCCAACTGAAAGTAAGGAATAACATTAAAACTTAAAACGAACATGAATTATTACGTACATCTTTTAAAGATCTTTTCTTTCATTTTTTTTCAGTCATTTGAGAATTGCTCAGCTTGTGACTCGTTTCATAAAAATAGTTTCGACCTCTTTGGCCGTTTTGTTACTATGCCTTACAAAATTAGTTCCGCAATATCGCTAATTTAAGTTACGTGGGAGAATCTTTCCAAAGAGAAATATCTCAAGGGGGAAGGGAATTTCCCTTGGAGGGGGAGCTGGATTTGTCGACATTATTTAAAAAATAATCAGCAATAAAACAAGAGCTAAGAGCTCATAATGCATTTGTGACGAGGTCGGAAGAGCCATAAGCCAAGAGCTCATATGGTATGAGCTCTAGCAAAATACTAAGAATCAGTAGATTGCTTTAAAAGGAGAATCAGAGGCTTAATGCCGGTCGGAATTCAAAATAAGAGCTCTGAGTCACGAGGCCCTTCTAAATATCAAAATTCATTAAGATCCATTCACCCACTCGTAAGTTAAAAATACCTCAATTTTTCGAATTTTCCCCCTCCCTTCAGCCCTTGGATGGTCGAATCGGAGAAAACGACTTTATCAAGTCAATTTGTGCAGCTCCCTGACACATCTACCAATTTTCATCGTCCTAACAAATCCTCCAGTCCGGTTACGTCAATCATGTATCTACAAAATTTATAAGTGTTTATCAAGATTTCTGTTTTTCCCCTCCAACTCCCCCCAATGTCAAGAGATCTGGTCGGGATTTGAAATAAGAGCTCTGAGACATGAGTTCCTTCTAAAAATCAAGTTTCATTAAGATCCGGTCATCCGGTCCTTCACTCTAAAGTTTTTCCCAGATTTCCGGTTTCCAAGATTTCTGTTTCCTCCTTCAACCCTCTATGTCCCCAGATCCGATTCGAATTGAAAATGAAGCACCTGAGACATAAGATTCTTCTATATATCAAGTTTCATTAAGATCCAATCACCCATTCGTACGATTCCTCGCTTTTCACTATTTCCAAGAATTCTGGTTTCCCCCTCCAACCCCCCCCCCCCAATTTTAGGGAATCTAGTCTGAATTTAAAATAAGAGCTATAAAGCAAAAGATCCTTGTAAAAATCAAATTTCATTAAAATCCGATTACCCGCTCGTAAGTTACAAATACCTTATTTTTTCTAGTTTTTCCAAATTACCCCCCCCCCTCTCCTCCACCAAAGATAGTGGATATGGTCCGGTTATGTCAGTCACCTATCTTGGACTTGTGCTTATTATTTCCACCAAGTTTCATCCTGATATATCCGCTTTAAGCGTTTTCCAAGATTTCCAGTCCCCCCCCCCTTAATGACACTGAATACGGTCGGGATTAAAAATAAGAGATCCGAGTTTCGAGGTCCTTCTAGATATTAAATTTCATTAAGATTTATCACTCTTTCGTAAGTCAAAATTACCTCACTTTTTCTAAAAAGTTTTAGAATTAACCCTCCCCCTCCTATCCCCCAAAGAGAGCAGATCCGTTCCGGTTATTTTAATCCCGTATCTTGGACTTGTGCTTATTTTTCCCAACAAGTTTCATCCCGATCCCTCCACTCTAAGCGTTTTCCGAGATTTTAGGTTCCCCCCTTCAATTCCCCCCAATGTCACCGGATCCAGGCGGGATTTAAAATAAGAACTCTGAGACAAGATATTATTCCAAACTTCAAATTTCATTAAAATCCGATCACTCATTCGTAAGTTAAAAATACCTCATTTTTTCTAATTTTCAGAATTACCCTCCCCCCCCCTGCCAACTCCCCCAAACAGAGTGGATCCATTCCGGTTATGTCAATCACGTATCTAGAACTTCTGCATATTTTCCCCACCAAGTTTCATCCTGATCCCTCCATTCTAAGCGTTTTCCAAGATTTTAGGTTCCCCCCAACTCCCCCCAATGTCACCGGATCTGGTCCGGATTTAAAATAAGAGCTCTGAGACATGATATCCTTCCAAACATCAAATTTCCCTAAGATCCCATCCCCTGTTTGTAAGTTAAAAATACTTCATTTTTTCTATTTTTTCCGAATCACTTGGTTAATACCAAGTGCCATAAAAAAAGTTTTTTTCAACTGAAAGTAAGAAGCAACATTAAAATTTAAAACGAACAAAAAATATTACGTATATGAGATGGGTTGCCTCTCCTCAGTAGCTCGCTCTTAAGCTAAAGTTTCTTTTTTAACCTTTAAAAAAGGTTATTATTCTTATTAAATAGCCTTTGTGATTCGGGAGTAATTCTTAAACAACTGAAAAAAAAGAAGGCTATAATAATTTTATTATTAGTTTTAAAAAAAGTAAATTAATATGCAAATTTCGTTTAATTATTCATGTACGGTGACCCAAATTCAAAACCTAAATAACTATTAAATACATTCACACTTAAAATATATTTAGAGTCTACTCACCAATCCTCACCCGAGTACAACCGGTCTCCGCACCACCTACTTACAAAAAATAAATAAAAATAAAAATATATATATATTCATCGAGGATCCAACACTCACACCACCCAAATCTAAATAATTAAATTCAATCTAAATAATTAATTAAATAAATTAAATCTTAATAACTAAACAATATAAATAACTGATCAATAGTATAATTTATTTTTTTTTTTTATTAAAAAATTCTTCAACCGTTTCTTGAAGGATCCTATGGTACAGGACCGTTGAATCCCAACAGGAATGGAATTCCAGGCACGTCCGACAGCAACTATCAGACCAAAGTCCGAGCGCACTGCAGGGGTGGATGGCACCAGCACATCATCCTTGTTTCTAGTTTCATAAGGACTGACATTTCGAACAATTTCAAAAAGCCCGGAAAAACTTGATGGAAGGTCTCCACGGAAATACTGAAATGCAATGAAAGAGAGGTGTAATGTATGAATATCTTTAATCTTCAGAAGTTCAACAGAAATTTGGGTGGTAGACTGAAGAACTTTTGCTGCTTTCAGTTGGAGATTATGTAAAGGTGTAAGTACAGATGGAAATGTTGACATCCACACTGACGAGCAGTAGCAAAAATAAGGGTAAATAAGAGAGAAATATAATAGACGAAGGATAAAGAAAGGAAAGACTCGCTTCAGCTTCCGAATAATTCCAAGGCCTCGAGAAACCTTTAATCTCATTGACTCAGTATGCCGTTTGAAAGATAGATTTTCATCCAGAAGTATCCCAAGGAATCGAATAAACCGGTCAGCTGGGCGGGATATGGATCCCTTAGATGTTTTAAGCTCTGTCACTGTAGGGCAGCTTTTGCTTATGCGGGAGAATATAAGAAGAAACGATTTTTTTTACATTCAAAGCTAACAAATTTGCATCAAACCAACGATATATATTTTCTGCCATCAATTGTAGCTTGAGGATAAGAGATGATTCATCAGGTGCTGCAGCCCCCAGGGTGGTGTCGTCGGCGAATGCAAAGAGTTCTTCATGTTGAACTGGAAGGGGATACTTGTTAATTAAACAAAACACACCCAAGAAGTGAAATAGTATTAATCTTAATGAAATATAGCCATCATATAACCTTTAGTTTATATAATAATATAATTTGGGCTATAGATTTGCACACTGGGAAGGCATTTTCTTTTGCCATTTTTTGAATGGCCTCTTTGGCCATTTTTTGAATTGAGGTAATTTACTTATGTTGTATGTTGTTATGCTGCTATGTTATTTATGTTGTTATGTTTTTTGTCTTGTTTTTTCTTTTTTTGTGTGTTTACTCCACAGTATAATGTACTTTGTGGGTTATAAATAAATTATTATTATTTATTATTATTACATATTATATCTAAATTATACTTCTAAATTTGGCTTTCATTATAGCCAAAAAATGGAATTAGAATATATTTGTAGTAGAGCATATTGGTACGGTAGTCAAACTAGTGCGTAATGCTAAATTATAGCCAAATTATAGAAAAAATTTGTCTTTCATTGTAGCCGCGAATCGGAATTGGAACATATTTGTAGTAGAGCCTACTGGACGATATAAGGCAGTCAAACCAGTGACTGAGGCTACGCTTAGATTGAAATTAGAGTAGTGTGGTTGGTGTTAATAGCAGGATTCTAGTGACACATACTTAATGACAAAGAACATTAAAACCCTAGCCCATAGTAACCAAAAATGAAAAAATCACAAGCGAAAAAGAAGGATTTTTTTTTATTCGGGAAGAGTTAGATACGGTATTTAAAGAACTGATAAAGAATAAGGCTGCAGGTACTAATAGTATGGTAAATGAATTTTTCCTTAATGTAGCGATTTAAACTGCCAACTTGAATAGTTATGGAGGAGAAGTATTGTGATAAAGGTGGAGTGTGCGTAACTGTGTTGGCCTCAGGTGGCTTTGTGCAGCAGTGAGTCGCTAGTAGTAGTGGTAGTTAATTTGATAAGAGAGAAGTACCTAGTATATATTCATCATGGATGTTCATTGAATTTCTCCAGAAATATGGATCAGAATCAAAGTAGTAATTAAAGAGATGGCTTGATTTCTGTAGGAGATATTTTACTTAGTATGATGAAATTGATTAGATTACGAGTCACTGAAGATAAATTTTAAGCGAAAAACAGTGTGGCTATAAAAAAGGAAGAGGATTCGCAGATGATCGCGAGATCGCTCTTAGATTGATGATTCGGAATTGTCTGAGTCGTTTGAACCCTTTAGTAGTCATTTTCATATACTATGAATAGTATGAATAGTTGAATATTATGAATAGTAGAATAGTAGAATATACTATGAATAGTTGTTTAACCAAAAAAATAGGAAAGCCTTATTCCGATATATTGTATAATGGAAAAATATCCCATATATCGTATAAATGTCGCACAAGGTATTAAGGTTATTAGTGCTATGTAAGCGAATAATACTCTCAAGGTTAGGGTAGGAAGCAAGATTAGGTGGTCTTGGTTCAGCGTTGGATCAGAATTCAATTTGAATGAAATTCAAGTTGGTATCAATCCATGGCTAATTGAAGAAAAAGCGAAGACAGTTGATAGTCTGAGTGAGAGGCACAGGTGGTACAAGGTTGGCAAGGTTGTATTTTATCCCTGTTTTTCCGAATTATTTTCACGGAGTTTGTCCTGAAGAACGAAGCAACGGCAATAGGAAGGATCCTTCATTGCAAGAGAAATTAGACATTTATCAGACTTGGATTATGCAGATGTTGCGAGTATTTTAAATAAAAACATTAGCTAACTGATTAAATTTATCGTGAAAAATGGTGATATCAGTGGAATCAGGCGGCTTGGTGCTGGGATGACCTGTCAGTGGTAGCAGAGGTAGTGGCATATCATATTGGAGGCAAAATGTTGACTTAGTAAAAAACCTATTTATTTCCCATTTATTGTTTTTACTTTTTATTACCAGGCCCCATCGAATAAATCAAGCGGTTGTCGAATGTTAAGGGACAGCCCATTCACCCCAAGATGCTGGGATTTTATTCCTATTTTAGGTGACAAAAACGGTCAGAATTCAGCACACCACCCTTTTGCCCCCAGGCACTCACATGATCCGATAATAAAAATCTTAATAACAATATTAAGAAATTCAGTTAATAGATACAGAAAAAAGGCTGCGTAGAAATGGCTAACGTTAGCGAAAAGAGTACTCTGAAAAGTCAGTAACATATCCATAAAAGCAAAGTATACTGTATATATATATATATATATATATATATATATATATATATATATATATATATATATATATATATATATATATATATATATATATATATATATATATATACATATATATATATATATATATATATATATATATATATATATATATATATATATATATATATATATATTTCAGAAAAGTATATATTTTTTGAAAAAAAAATAATATGAGCCGTCATTAGACATAACTCTACAACAAAAACAAATCAAACTAAAAAAAAAAAAAAAAAAAACAAGAAATTAATATACACACAAAAACTAAAATCTTACGGTTTAGCACCGTAAGATTTTTACTTCCGTTTTAACCGTAAGATTTTTACTTCCGTTTTAACCCAGGGTAAAAATCCATTCAATGTCGAACATTCCATGAAGTACGCTACTTAACGTAAGAATGTATGGAGGCAATGGGTCATTGTGGCCTAAGCCTTGACTTATCTTGGCGAGTCCATAGATATAAACAATTACAATAATAACTTAACAATGTAAAAATGGTCTGTGAATTGCCTACAAAAATAATCCTCCAATCAGAATCTAGTTTAAATCCGTAAGGATCTTAACTAATCCAGCGTGATAGGCTAATGTAGCCAATGCAGAATAGGTATAAGAATGGCATAACTTATGTCTGAAACAGGCCATTTGACAACGCAATTCAGGTCTCTGTTGCTATAAAGGGTTAATAAAAGCCATCCATTTTCCCTCTCATTCCGCAAATTCCATCTAAGTCAACTTTATTGAGATCATTTTACCGGAATAATCGTCGTAGATGATAGTTGCCTGGTTGCCAAAGACGCACTGGAATTTTACCAATATTTTCTATGTTCATCGGATGGAAATAAGACAGTAGTTTATCCATCGGTAAGTAGAAGGTCGTTGAGGTAAATTGGAGGGGGGAGGGTGAAAATTAAAAGGATACATTAATGCTGTCCATGCAAAAATGTGATTTTGCAAATCGTTCAAGGGAACGGTAAACCTGCAGTTAGGGGTTTTCAACATTCGCTATTTCAATTAAACGAAAGTTAAATAGTACGGTAGTGAAGTTCATAGTCTCTACTGGTGGTGCTGATCTCCTTTTCAGGGCCCATCAGTCTGGAGGTGCAATAGAGGGTTGGGAGCCACCCATCCTATGGTTTCGCATGCCCTTCCATGTTGAAATTAAAACATATTTTAATTGTATTGCTGGATTAACCCTGTTTAGTTGTCTCCGCTTTTTTGTGCTTTACTTTTTTATAATTTTTTCTGATGCTGCAGATTATAGTTTATTGCAAGAAAGTTTATTGTTAACTTTTTAAATGTAATAAATATATTGATTTTTCATTCTATAATCACCAACCATAATTATTTTCATTGCAAAAAAATCCATACTGATATCAATTGAAAATCCAACCCTAGATCTGGCTGCTACGCACATGGCTGCTGACTATCATAACCTGACTATCACCAAGATTGCTCTTGTTTTTCGGGAGAGGATCCACCCTATTTCTGAAACAAGTAAAATTTTCTTACGTTTTTTATATATTTATATTTTAATATATTATATACTTTATACATATATCAGTCAATTTAAAGATTTTCATATCTTTCAATATTCTTTGGGTTTATGATATAACTTATTTGCTAATAGACAGCAACAGCAATTTGTCTTTTACGAAATTTCTCTATAATTTGTTCTAAGGACTTTATCTATCAAGTTAGCATCTGAGCGTTCCAATTTCCGAAAATATAGGGACATACGACATTTTTTTCTGAATAACAAGTTGATTTACCTCTTTGAAAAGGCTATTAGCTCGATCCACAATCGTCCTCGGTAAATTGATTCTATCAGCCATTGTTGAAATCTCTCTCACAGCGTTCATTAAAGTTCGATCGGAGCTACTCATCTAGAGAAATTGAAAATAAAGTAATTGTTCACTTTAATAGAAAATTCTTCTCCTGAGATCTTAAAGCAACAAAAGCCAAAAAGTCAAAAGAAATTTTACACAAAGGTATGCTTAGGGAGGAAGGGAAATAGAACAAGATATTTGGATGATTACAACGAAATTTTCTTAGCTAATTAATTAGGTTTCACATGGGTAAATTTCAAAAACAAAATTCAGAGAAATCTTCATTTGTTCCAGCTTCCAGCTTCCGTAAATTCAATCAATTCGTCAACAAGATGGTTCGAATGTTTAGATGGCATGTAAACATTCAAAATTCTCTTCTTTTTCACATGAGTTTTTTTTTTTACCGCTTCGTGCGGAAAGGATGATTGCAAAAAGCATAGGATACGGCTCATTGAACCAAAAAAGAAAAATTTCTAGAGCCCTGTTTTGGAGGGGGGAACATAAATGAAGGGTAAGTATCCCCTCCAGTACTCAATACCGCACCCTAAGCACACGCATAGCTTTCCATAGTATCGGATAAACATTCTGACAGTATTTGGCTCAAAGTGATATGTGTTAGTCGTTAGGAAGTTAAGTCTCTGAATGATACAACTGAAATCTTCTTTTTTACATTTTTGTAGTCTTTATTTAGGTTTAGTCGACCAGAAACAGGAAACCTCTGGGCTCACTATGGACAACAAATCGATTGTGAAATTGGAAAATTACACCAAGGCGAAAAGTCAAAATGATGGTCACCAGCTTTTTTTTCCGGAAATTTATTCACGAGGTACACCGTCCAAACAAATTCCCGAAGGGTTAGCTACTCTTCTCCGTAGTATAAACCAAGAAAAACTGGCTAGTGATGGTGCTCAAAAACACGTTGAGCCCTAGTTCATAGCACAATCAAGTTAGAGGTAAAACTAGTCCCTGGAACAACTCATCACAACCCCACTTCCATTTCAGCATTGTGGCAAAAAAGTAGGTATGATACATCTTTTTAATCCAGAACTGCGCAAAATTTTCAATATGTCTAAAGTTGGGCTGTGTCCCCACCACCGACCCCCTTCCCCCAAATGCCCGGCCATTCTACAGCAAACCCTTAAGCAGAAAGGCAAGGATGTTACGCCCAATTTGAACTAAATTCATGCAATAATTTTTTATCTACGTGACTGAGGGACCAGTGGCCTTTTCAACAGTCACCAATCCTCCCACCTCCTACTCGGAAGCGAAAAGATAGGTATGTTACCTCTTGTTTAAAGCGACAAATGCAATTATTTTTAAACTGTATGATTTAAGGCAAAGTTTGGCATGGACCGTGACGTGTTACACTTAATTTTGAAGCTGAAACACACAAGGATTTTCAAGCATCCAATATGGGTGAGGATCAGGCACGTACGCAGGAATTTTTTTTCGGGGGGGGCCAAAACCGTCGAAACACCAGATATAAAGTAGCACTTTTTTTATTTAGTAATGGAAAAAGCACGTATATCGGAAAATACAGATTAACTTTAATCTGTAGTATTGTAGCGGGTGGGGGAAAGACGATCGAAATCTCAAAAGTACGTTTTATGCTCAGGTTATGTTCATAGCGATTTAGAACCAGTGATTAATCTATTATACCCCACTGAAAGGGAAATTTTAGGGTTAACAGTGCAATATGGGTGCTGCGAGGGGTAGTTCTTCTATTGCAAAAACGTAGATTTTATTGAAAAATGATAGTTTCCAAAATTCATCCATTAAAAGCTGTACTTTATCCTGAAAAGGGGGGATAAACGCCCTGATAGCAAGGATAATACTATTTTGCTGTGGAAAGCAAACTCTCTTTACCAAAAAAAAAAAATAACAGTACAATTGCTAATTACTTCAAAGAGGGTAAAAAGTTAGACAAAAAATGGATTAATAATTGGGCAGTGACTTGACCGGATAATTGTATGCTGTAAAATTCTCCAAAAAAGGCTTCACACATGCATCTAGATTCTTAATAAATGTCCTATTTTCGCCAGAAATCCCAAGAAACCATGGGAAAATTAAACATTTAACAAAATTTCAGAGGGGCCCGGGCCCGAAGCCCCCCCCCCTGCATACGTACCAGGTGAGGATGATGGACCCTCTCTTATTGTGGCAATCGTACTTTTTAATAGGAAAGGCTATTTTCGTTCTGAAAGCACCAGAGATCTTTAATTAACATAAAAATAAATGAACTAATTATACAAGCTTCTGACAACTTCTCATACTTTACTTTGAGCTTGATTCTACTAAAGCTGAAAATGTACTCTAAAATCCCCCCTCTCCCCATGAAAAGAGTCTGTATACTTCCCAACATTGGCGTAGCTAAAGATTCGTGCTAAGGGGGGCAGGCCGGGGCAACCGACCAGCTGATGAAAAGTCGCAGCATGATCTCAATTTTTAGTAATCCGATTTAGAATTTATAAGTTTTTTAGTGAAGTTGAAGAACTTTGGAAGTTATCAAGCGATTTAATGAAAGATGCACTCTGCAGGGAAGTTCACAATTTTCTCTTTAGTTAGGCATACTATCACATCGATGTTCTCATTTGGGTATCTGGACTGCAATAATTCAATTTTTTTCAAAGTGCGTGCCAAAATTATTGTTGTATTTCACAAAAAATTCACTTATTTACAAGAAATTGTCCTTATTCTTGGATGAGAAGTCCTCTTGATGACCTCTTACAGGCAAATCCTAACGTTTAAAGGTCGGTTTTGAATCTACAATCTCTATTTTCATTAATATTTTGCTCTTGTTGTTCTAGATCAAGCAGGTAGACATACCCAGTTTTACAGACTTTTGATAAGAAACACACTTTGGAGACTTTTTTTCAGATTTTATTTTTTTAGGCATATTTTATACAGACTTTTGGTAAGAAATATTTTCAAGATAGAGGGAAGATTCTACATGGTTTTATTTAGCCTTTCTTCCTATTGCTCTACCTTATTTTCACAATTTTTTTTGTCATTGGTCACGAACTCCTTCCTTACTGGAACTCCTTACTTTTTTTCAGATCATGTTTTTTTTAGATATTTTTTTTACAGACTTTTGATAAGAAATATTTTCAAGATAGAGTGAAGATTCTGCATGGTTTTTTTTAGCCTTTCTTCCTATTGCTCTACCTTATTTTCACAATTTTTTTTATCATTGGTCACGAACTCCTTCCTCAATGATGTGCCAATACACAAAAAAGTAGAACTCGCCTTCCTCGTGTTGCATTCCAACCAGATAAATTTTTAGCAATATTTTGACAAAAAAACAACTGAAGTTGCTAACAAATTTTGTGTTTAAAGAACTTATATGTAGCTAGAAGAGTCCAGATTGCAGTTCCTCCTTTTTCGCTCATAAGCAGTTACTGATGAATCAAACCTAACTACTTTCGATACTACACCTAAAGCAGATCTTTCCCTTAGGTAGTTTGCACTTGCCCTTGTTTGTTTGCCCTTTGAATAATCAAATTTTTCTTGTACTCGCACTTCTCTTGCTTCTATTTCACTTCTCGGGGGATCTTCTTTCGATGTAATTCATCTTGCTCAAAGTGAGGCAGAAATTACATTTGCCCCCTTTTCAGCA
Source organism: Artemia franciscana (assembly GCF_032884065.1). Classification (NCBI taxonomy): domain Eukaryota; kingdom Metazoa; phylum Arthropoda; class Branchiopoda; order Anostraca; family Artemiidae; genus Artemia; species Artemia franciscana. The sequence goes on along the minus strand of NC_088879.1, from coordinate 3,973,987 downwards.
TCAGCAGGTGTCTTTGGGGATACATTATGAAAAATGACTTGATATTTTTGAATTTCTTTCTGTTTAAATAATAATAATAAAAAAAACGCTGTAGAACACCAAGACCCATTGACAACCAAATATCACTTGTGTAAGATTGTTGCTGCAACTAATGCTATTGGTCACGACTTTTAAAATAGACACGCAACTGAATATAATAATGGCTACTTGTAGAAACCACAAACGTATGATAAGAAAAACTTTAAATGCCCATGCCGAGCATTCGCATCTCCTCCTACTGCTCCATATATTTCTACTGATCCTTAAAAGAGAAGGGGCAAAATATTGGTTAACTTCCCCCCCTCATTTCCTAAAAATTTGCAGGCTAAATTTCATATATTAACATACTTTCCATTCATTTAAATCTAACTTTTCTTTCTTTGGCCTCTACAAAAGTATTAATTATCGCGTATTAATCATCTCTTTAGGAATGGTGATGAAGATATGGGAAAAATAAAAAAAAAATCATATTCTCTTCGTTTACATTTACTGCCAACGACGCCCTCTACTTCATTTTAATAAAATTAAAATTTCAAAAATTACAAAAATATTATAACCATTAGATTATATATTTGAAATTTTGCGCCCCTAAAATACCTTCACCTGGGGCAAGTGCTCCCTCCCGCCTATAACTGCCTCCGGTTCATTATAAACAATAACCTTAAACTTGTATTCCTACAAGTTTCTAGTTAAGCGTATGCTTACTGAGGATGCTAGGATCAAGATGACATGGTACATGGCACTTGCTGTGAAAAGTACCATGGTAGTTCTAAGCCAAAAAATGGACGAATGTACAACAGCCAATGTTTCTACTTCCAAACTGCTACTACTACAAACAACTCTTTGCGTCACTAATCCCCATGAGACCAGCACAGATGTGCGCACTCCACCTCCCCCAATCTGTTCAACGTTTCACTCTACTTCCTCCCATAAAGTTACACTTTCTTTAAATTTTTTTCTTAATTTCCCATCTTATTCTAGATGTGTTTAATTGGTATCTACTTCTACAACAAATATGTTATGCCATTTACCCATCCAAGTTAAGACACTGCCAAACCTCCACCTCCAATCCACCCACAGCTTTAGTTTTAGTTGTCTTCGAGAAATAAGGATAATTCTCGTTGTTTCGTTCCACGTTAATTTGGCAGGCGAGCTCCCCTTGTCAAAGATTATTTAGTAAAATGATTTTTTGGGTGCAGTCTTTCTATTTCCTGAGACAACGTCAAAAGAAACAGGACAACCTATCATGCTGCCGTGTATTTTTATGTAATTTTCACTTGAATTATTGATAAAATTACTCTTGGGGTGCGACCTTTTTATTTCCCGAGAAAACGTCAAGAGACTACCATACCATAGTTTGGCTACCATGTGCTTTTGTGACAATTTTCATTAACCTTATACAAAACTGTAGAGAAAAATAAATGTCTACAGTATTATCCTGGTCCAGCAAAATCAAGGACTTCTGGCATGCTCTCCTCCTGACAGGTTATTCCATAAAACTATTATTGGGGTGCAATATTCGTATTTTCTGAGAAAACCTCAAAGGAAGCACCACACCCAAACTTGATTACACTTTGCTTTTATGCAATTTTCATCTGCATTTATACGACTACGACCAAAAAATAAATTTCTATTTATTTCTTGATATTCTTCTATCACTTCTCTTGTTTTCTTGATATTCTTGTTTTAAGGCAAATTTTTCATTGTAATTTAGGAATTTCGGTTTGAGAAAATTCTAGAGCCTAACTGGCCAGCCATGACAAAACAAAGAACTAAATTGTGGTTTACTAAAATACAAAGAATTTGCGGTTTCATGGAATTACCTGGTGAACTGTATATGTGAGTATTAATTGTGTATATATTAGTTAGGCTGTTTTAGTTCTATAGATTTTTTTTTATTATTTCAGTTTTAGGTTCTAGTTGTGTTATTTTTTCTTTATCTATCACTTTTTTTTCTTTTTTTTTCTCTACGCTGAAAACGCCTTCGTCTTCGAAGAATTGAAAGATCGAAAAATTATAATCTTGTTCCAAATTAATCCAAGACGTCTGGTATATTCCCCTCCTTACTGAATATTTAGCTAGAAATTACCCTCGGTCTTCAACCTCTGTCTTTCTTGAAAGCACTTCAGAGGATTGCCACGACCTGGCTAGGTTGCAATTTAATTTCATAGTTTTCAATTATTCTTGGGCAAATCCACTGAGCCCAAAAAATTCAGACAGCTTTCAATTACAAGTTTGCACGCCACAAGGGAGCTTCATAAGACAAGGATTAACATCAAAGACAAAACCCAGATACAATTTAAAATACACAGTCAACCCCTTAAGATAAAGATATGATATCGTTTTTTATTAAACAAGAGGAAGGGTAGATAATCATGCCTCAAAGCAGTTTGTGATGATGGTGATGCACATTGAAGACAATTTTGCTATGTTTACTAAACGATCGATTAATTTTTATTAAGCAATATTTAATAAATAATCATGGGTTGGAAATAACATGTAATCAAAAGAAAACTTATGACTGTTTCATATGTTATATTTTATTCTTTTGGATTTATTGTACGAAGATCATCTGAATAAGCTTGCTTTTTATAGGCAACAATCACAAAAACATTTTCGGAAGGAAATTTATTGATTAACAAAAAATTTTCACTTGGACATGTGAATTAAATATCTTTGGTCTCTGGTTAGAGGCTACAAGTTCAGGTCAATCAATGCACAATCTATTATTGTTGCTTATAGAAAGCTAGATGCCAGCATCTATTATCAAAGTTAGATACCAGCACTAGTTTCATAAAGATCTGGTTGGGTTTTTTTTTACCGAAGATGATCGTTCTCGCCATTGATTTACTTTATACCAATCTGCCAGAAAAAAACAAGAGGATTATTTCGAAAGGGTATTAACTTAGCAAGGAGTAATAATATAATTCAACATGGCTGCCTTGACCGCAAAACCAGGTGTAGTTTGGCTAATAGTAACTGCGATTGGAAACAAGAAGATGAAAAGCAAAGTTTCAGCACAGAATCTCTTTGAAGCCGAAATAAATAAGATTAAAGCCAAAATACGAAAAAGAAACCGGCACCTCCGAGAGAAAAATAGTGGTCTAAGAAATACTGCTTTATCTAATTAACAAATTGTGGATTGGTGGATGTCACTTGCGCAATCCGGCTAGCAAAACATTTTACCAAAGTTTAGCTTTATATTTGTACGCGAAAGTCGGTTCTTCATGGTGAAAATCATATTGACTTACGCAGCTTTTTTCGCTCTATTTTTGAGTAGCAGAATCACTCCTGTTGAAGCCGTCGCTGTGCCAAAAACCTGATTTAATAAAGTTGCGGTTCCTTTCTACCTTTTTGGCGACATCTATTTGGACTACGCTAAGTACATTGCACTTACTGCGAGAAGTCACCGATGGCGCATCTTCCACCAGTGGAAACAAACTGAAACAAAGGAGACTTAGATAACGGGCAGGGAAAAATGAAAGGAGAAGGCGCGCGGGGTGCGCTATTTCGGTACAAGTGACATTTGTCCTTCGTCAAAATCAAGTGTTTGAGCGGAACCTAGTGAAAATCAAGATATCCAAAACACCTAACATGCCGAGTCTGAAGAAATTTGACAACACCCCTATGTGCCCCATCCATGACAGCCCACCCGTTCTTGAGCCAACAGTGTCCCATAGGCTCACTATGCTTTCTGTCTCGGCTGACTATCGATCCCTTTTTAACAAGATGGAAGACTTCGAAGTACTTCTCCATAGCAGCAACATAGCTGCTGCTACTGTGACGGAAATTTGGAGCCCCGATGAGGCTACAGGACGGATTGCTGGATATAATGCACTTTTAAGTACTCGAAATAGCCGAGGTGACAACAGGCTCAGCGGTGGTGTAAGAATCTATGTGTGGAAAGACATTTCGTGTAAGCTCCTACCTGAACTCACAAATCCAGATCATGAGGTTATATGGGTAATGTGCAAAATCGTGGGCTTGTCTCGTCGTTTTTCATGCGTGATAACGGCATCTGTATATTACCCTGAAAGCACAAAACAGGCGTGACCTAGTTTTCTACCTCCAAACAACGGTTGATACACTTAGAAGCCGATATAGCAGTCCTGCTTTTATAATTGCTGGTGATTTTAACCAGACAAAGAAAGCTTGGCTAGCCTCCAGTCTTTCTCTTAATCAGATTGTGAACATTCCCACTCACTCGTCTGGCAGTACCCTTGATCTGATCCTTATCAACACAGAGGACATATACCACCCCCTGACATCACTTAGACCAGTCAGCTTGCCTGATCACTACGCCTTGTTTTTCAAAGCCAAGACTTCTGTGAGAAAAACCAAGATTTCACGGATCATTACTAGACCAATAACTGACTCTGCAATCCGTAAATATGCCCACTGGATTGCTGAATATGACTTCCCAGAGGTTTCAGTGGATGTTTCTCTTGAGCAAAGAGTGTGCGCTTTCAGTTAAAAATTGTACTCCAAGTACCTCGTGATATTTCCAACAAAGACTATGGCTAAAAGTGAATACGACAAGCCATGGATTACTCCCACTATTGAAGCCCTGATCCGTGATCACAGCCGCCTTTAATCGAGCGGCAAGGGATATCAAGGAGCGACGAAAAGAAACGTAATAGTTAACATGATCAGAAACGCGAAACACAAGTATGGTCGTGAAGAAGTTGACCCCGTGCTCAACACTGAGCCTGCAAAGTGGTAACGCTTGGTCAAAGCGATGAGTGGCAATGTTTCGAAAACCAGTTTCAAGATAATGGGCGAATACTGGGGTCAAGTGACGTTAATGCATTTCTCACCTCCATTTGTACGACTTTTCTAGCCGTTAGCCCCCAGGAGACAGCATCGCTTCTTGATGATTGCCCCAACGAAAGCAAATAGGCACTCAGTGAATTTGAGGTGAAATGAATTTGAGTGAATTTGAATGAATTTGAAATGAAATGAATTTGAGTGAATGATCTTGAGTGAATTTGAGGTGAAATGAGGTGTATTCACAGGAAAGTGAAGACAAACGCATCTCCTTTCCCAGGTAAAATCCCTGCAAAGCTCATACGTGAATTTGCTTTGTCCCTAGCCCTGCCACTCTCGGTTCTTAAAAACCAGTTCTTTACATCCGGGATCTTCAATAGATCGTGAAAAAGGCCCCCATCCGTGCAATTCTCAAAGTGAACCCGCCCAAGTCGTGTGATGGTTTAAGACCAATCTCCAATCGTTCATATTGCGGCGGCTACTAGAGCAAGTAAGAGAGACTATCGACAAATATCAAGATGGCGGACTCCCAAAATGTGGGACGTCTATATACCTAGTCAGAATGTACGATCAGATCCTGAAATGGCTTGAATAGCAAGGCTGTTTTATCAACCTAGTAGCCATCGACTTTCACAAAGCCTTTGATCTCCTATCACATCTAGTGACCTGTCTATAACTGAAACGAATGGGTGCTAAACGCCAAACACTAGCTATTGTACTCGATTTTCTGTCTGAAAGACAGCAAAAAGTATTTACTTTACACGAAGAGGACTGTAACTCAAAGTGGAGAAAATAACCTGCTGTGCCCCGCAAGGGACGAAACTGGCAGGAAAAAAGTTTCTTGCAGTCATCAACTACTTGCTAGTAGAACATAACAATAAATACAAAGTTATCGACGATTTGTCACTCTTACTCACCTATCTTCTTCATGGCAATGTCCCCACCAAGCAATTCCCCCAAACCACTTTTGATCTACTAAGTTAACAGTGCTCCAATACGAAATGGACTATTAACTCTGCAAAGTAAATAAAACCTAGACTGAACCCGAAAAGAGAGACTTCACCCCCCCCTGAATTTCCTTTCCCTGTTGTGAATGAGGTGAAAATACTAGGTGTCATTTTCTCACATGATTAAACCTTTACTACCCATATTAATTGTGTGACCCATAATGTGACCATAATAGAAGCATAATGAACACATCTCTGCAAACCCTTTCAAAAATACGCCGCTTCGGGTGCAACACCCGCGGTCTTCTTCGGGCATACCTGTGCTACGTACGCCTGATACTTGAATACGCCTGTCTCGTCTCTGGCTCGTCAGCATTGAGAACCGCCTATATAATGCAGGAACTGGAGTCAGTCCAAAAACGGGCAACCAGAATCATCCTAAGTAATAGAGACATTTCCTACCACGATGCCCAGGCAACCCTTGAACTCCAAAGTTCAGAACTCCGTTTGGGTGACCTTATCCTGAGGTTTGGCAAAATACTGCTGTATAACCCTGCTCAACGTGACATTTTACCTCCCGAGGCCCCGACAGTCAGCCGTACTAAATTAATTGAAATTCATTAGACCATTTAGTCAGGAAAAACTAACATGCGAAAAATCGAAATATGACAACTTCCCCTTCTACTATTTTTCTTCTCTTGCTTCGTTTTTTCCATAGTTTTTACTCACAAACTTCTCCCTTTTTGGCAATGGTTTATTTTTGTTCAAAGCCGAGCGTATAGACATTTAAATAGGCCTATACTATACAGCTTTGTAAAAGCAATATATCCTGAAACAATTTCTTATATTCTAAATAACTATTTGCAAGTCACTAGCAAAAATGTCTATCCTGAGCTACGCGGGAGAGGCTAATGGTATATGACCTCCTCCAAGAATAGCCTGGATGATAAATATTGGAGACTAAAGGCCAACTAGTAAAAAAAATCCATACTAGTTACCTGACGCCTGTTGTTATATCTTTAGTCTCCTAATATTAGCCTTTAGTCTCCGAATATTGGAGACTAAAGGCCAACTAGTAAAACAATCCATACTAGTTACCTGACGCCTGTAGTTATATCTTTAGTCTCCTAATATTGGCCTTTAGTCTCCAAATATTGGAGACTAAAGGCAAACTAGTAAAACAATCCATACTAGTTACCCGACGCCTGTTGTTATATCGTTAGTCTCCTAATATTGGCCTTTAGTTTAGGCCTTTAGTCTCCAAATATTGGAGACTAAAGGCCAACTAGTAAAACAATCCATACCAGTTACCTGACGCCTGTTGTTATATCTTGCGAATCCTGACTCATCAACTGAATTAGGACCAGCGGGTCCAATCATTGTAGATAGATCGCCATCTCCAAAGAGAGGATTCTCTGGACCACCAACACGGGATGGATCTGCACCGCTTTTCTCATTACTGAAAGTTCTCCATTCAGTTCCAACATCAATAACCCTGAAAAAAGAAAATAATGTGAAGCATTGAAACATAAGGGTATCAGTTTAATGGTTCCATTCTTCAGAAGGAAACATATTCATAAAACAATTCTTCACAGGTAGTTTTAGGGAAAGTACAGAGGGGGGACTTGCCCCGGGCGCAGAAATTTTAGGGTTGCAAAATTTTAAACAATTAATCTAATGAATATTTTGTAATTTTTTTGTTTTTTTAAATGAACGAGAGGGCGCAGTTAATAAATGAAAATAACTAATGAATTACTAATTAATTAATAATTCATTAATGAATTAAATAAAATAAAAATGATAAAATTCATTAGTAAAATAAAAATGAATTAAAAAATCATTAAATAATAGTAATTAAAATAACAAATTGAAATAATATATAAATAATTAAATAACTTAAATAATAAATTAAAAAATAAATTATTATTAATTAATAAATTGAAAATAATTTTGTTAATAAATGAAAATTTCGTTAAAATTTGCCCTGAAAATTTTCTGAGAGGCAGGGAGGAGGGGGCTAATCAAGATTTTGCCCCAAGCACAAGAGAGGCCAGAACCGCCGCGGCAATTCTTACTTCATAATATGCACAGAAAATTATAGTCAACAGATTTTCTATGCACTTCCACTTTCATTTACCGTTTTTACTTTTCTTTTTTTATTATATAAATTTCCTGTTTCTGAAATTGAGTGTCTTTGTATTTGAAACGCTTGCGATAACAACGCTGTCTTTATTTCCACATGTAATTAGTAGGTGGTAATTCAATCATTTTGAATCACTATCAATAGCAGAGGAATTGAAATAAACCAAACATCTTTAAAGTTGCTATTTCCCTAGTTGGGATAGCTGTGTGACCCGGTTTGTGAATTAAATCACAAGGGGCTCTTTCCTTGGGGGTCCTTGACGCCTGTACACTTATTTGGCGGTGCATTATTTGGCTTTCGGCTTGCTTTGACTGATAAAGTGCTTGCTGCTAAGTCTCCTCTAATCTTCCCTATTACAATTATCAAATTCCAACCTGCTTCAGACTGCTTATCAACCCACTATACCCCTATTTTGACACTTATTGCAGTGCCCGTTTTCTAATTTATTTCGCTTGTTTAATTTACTATTGACTGAAGGCTCCCCCTTCCTCCTTCTATCTGTTTTATTTATTTCATGTTTTTTGGGACTTTACTTTGTTGTTTTACCTGTTTATTTTTAACGCATTGGTATCTTCATTTATTTCTGATGACTGACAGGACAGTTAGTAATCATTTCCCCCTGAACTAAATAATTATAGTGTAAGGATTTTGTCCTTAGGAGATAAAGGTCCAAATGAGACCAATAAGTTGTTGGCTTTATGGAGTAGAACAGTGATTGCAAAAAAAAAACTGCTTGAACACCTCTAAAATCATGAGTGTAGGGGTCATTATGGTTCAATATTAGAGAGACTTGGACCAGATGCCTCTATTATCATAACAGCTGTGAATCAATCAGTAGCTATTGCTATACTTTCTATATCAGATATTGCAGAAAACGGTTGTAAGATAAAGGTTGTGCTTGGTCCTAGCTCCAACCCCACTTTAATCTTTACAGAAAGGGTATTGCATTCATACCGTCTGAGGAGGTCACTAATCTGGGTGATTTTGTTAGGGAGGTCCAAGGTGATAGTAGAAACAAATGAGTAACAATGGCCTTCAAAAATTCAAGCCCTTTGGTTATACCTTTGGTTTGCACCTGCAATCAGGATGTTCAGTTCTCACTGAAAATCTCCGTTTGGGGTGCAAGGTATACAGTAAAGTAGTTTATCCCCAGAGCAATATAGTTCTTCAATTGCCAAGGGTTTGGCCACGTGGCTTCAAATTGCCACAGAGGCAGAAGATGCCTGCTATGTAATGGACAACACACCCTCGAAGAATGTCCCCAATCCAAGACAGTAAAGGAAGAACTGGTACTTAATGTTCAAACTGCAATGTAAAGCATGCTGCTAACTCCAAGGGGTGTCCAATACCCACAAAAATCTATTGTTGCTTCCTCTTTCAACGATAATGTCCCCATGAGGTATGCTGCTGGGGTCTCAAAGGAGGGACATCTAACTCCTACAAAACATGTCCCCTGGTACATACAGACTCCTCCACTCAAGTGACACCTAATCAACTTCCATATGAAATACATGACCAGGTTTGAAGATGTTGCAAGGCATATTTATGATCTAACCCACGTTATAACGTCGTTTTGCAAACTGGTTTCACAATCAGTGTCACTTAGTCTCTATAATTCAGCTCTATGCTTCAATTGCATAACTGATAACCTCAACAGAGAATTTTCAAGCTCTTTCACCAGTATCATGTCAGCAGATACCAATAGCCATGGCATCGTGGAAAGGAAACGTAAGGGAAATAAGTCTATACCTAGCCCAGAAGGTACTATGACTAAGCTACAGGGACCTAGGTTAGCCCTTTCACAGATAAATGTACTAGTTCTCTTTCAGTGTGTCAGTTAAACATTCAGGAATTTAACTAAACCAAAAGAAAAGAACTAAAAAATAGTTTAGTCAGGCACAAACCTGATATTGTTCTGCTCCAAGAGACGTTTTTACAGCAGGATAATATTGTCCATGATTTTAAAGGATATTAAAATGCCCATTGGGACAGAGCCTAAACAACAACAGGTGATGGATATTGACCCTCTGGGACACCACTACCCCACCTTGGGCTAAAAGACTATAGGCACAAACTTCAATAGCATAACTGATAACCTCAACAAAGAATTTTCAAGTTCTTCCACCAGCATCATGTCAGCAGATACCAATAGCCATGGCATAGGCCCCCCCAAGGATTTTTTTTTTCTTCTTCTTTTTTTCCTTTTTTTTTTCTTTTTTTGGGTGGGGGAAAGAAATGAAGAAATGATTTAGCAGGTTCATGGTGGTTAGAATTGCGGCCACAGTCAAGACTCTTTTGTCTTAAGAGTCGCCGTTAATGGTAAATTGTTTGTTTAATTTATATGTTTTGGATGAAAATAAAAAAATGTCTATGTCTATAGTGGAAAGGAAACGTACGGGAAATAAGTCTATACCTAGCCCAGAAAGTACTATGACTAAGCTACAGGGACCTAGGTTAGCCCTTTCACAGACAAATGACTAGTTCTCTTTCAGTGTGTCAGTATAACATTCGGGAATTTAACTAAACCAAAAGAAAAGATGGTCCAAGAATGAAATAGGACAAAAATCTGGAATGTCTGAGCAGTCCCTGCGGCAATTCGCACTGAGTGAACTGGAAAACTTCCGAGACTACAGGAAATTTTTTCAAGATGGATCCAAAATAGGAAGTCGCACTGGCTGCGGTATATGGGATGATAATAAAAAACAAGGAACCCAGTAAAGACTATCGAAGTTATAATTGTATAACTAAACAAGAGCTAAGAGCTCATATGGCACTTGTGACAAGGCGAGAAGAGCTAAGAGCCAAGAGATCATATGGTATGAGCTCTAACAAAATTCTATGAATCAATAGATTGATTTAAAAAGGAAAATAAGAGGCTTAATGCCGGTTAAGATTTAAAATAAGAGCTCTGAGTCACAAAGTCCTTCTAAATATCAAAATTCATTAAGATCCGATCACCCACTCGTAAGTTATAAATACCTAATTTTTTCTAATTTTTCCTCTCCCTTTTGCCCCCCAGATGGTCGAATCTGGGAAAACGACTTTATCAAGTCAAATTGTGCAGCTCCCTGACACGCCTACCAATTTTCATCGCCCTAGCACGTCCAGAAGCACCGAACTCACCAAATCACTGAGCCCCTCCTCTCAACTCCCCCACAGAGAGCGAATCCAGTACAATTCTGTCAATCACGTATCAAGGACATTTGTTTCCAAGATTTCCCCCTCCAATTCCCCACAATGTCATAAGATCTGGTCGGGATCGGGAGTTACGAGGTCCTTCTAAATATGAAGTTTCATGAAGATCCGATCACTCCTTCGTAAGTTAAAAATACGTCATTTTTCTTATTTTTCAGAATTACCCCCCCCCCGCAATTGAGCGGATCCGTTCCAATTATGTAAATCACGTATGCAAGACTTCTGCTTATTTTTCCAACCAAGTTTCATCCCAATCCCTCCAATCTAAGCGTTTTCCATGATTTTAGGTTTCCCCACCCCAAACTTCCCCCAATGTCACCAGATCCGGTCGGGATTTAAAATAAGAGCTCTGAGACACAATATCATTCCAAACATCAAATTTCATTAAGATCCAATCACCCGCTCATAAGTTAAAAATACTTCATTTTTTCTATTTTTTGCGAATTAACCGGACCCCCACTCCCCCCCAGATGGTCAAATTGGGAAAACAACTATTTCTAATTTAATCTGATCCGGTCTTTGATACGCTTGCCAAATTTCATCGTCCTAGCTTACCTGGAAGTGCCTAAAGTAGCAAAACCGGGACCGACAGACAGACCGACAGAATTGGCGACTGCTATATGTCACTTGGTTAATACCAAGTGCCATAAAAATAGTTTAATCAGGAACAAAAGTGATATTTTTCTGCTCCAAGAGACGTTTTTAAAACAGGATAATATTGTCCATGATTTTAAAGGATATTAAAATACCGATTGGGACAGAGCCTACACAACAGGTGATGGACTACTGACGCTCTGGGACACCACACCCCCACCTTGGGCTAGAAGACTAGGCACAAACTTATTAAGTAGATTTCTTAAGACTACTGGTTTGATTTATTCCCTATAAGATTCTTCTTTTTTAATTCCCTGTATATATTTATTCTAAAGTCATTTTATTTGTTTATATTTTCATATCTGGAACTATGTGACAGGTTACAAGTTAAAATTGTATCATTTATTATAATTGTGTTTTATATTACAACTGAAGTAAGATAAAGCTTAATTGTATTCTTTTGAATCTCGTTTTTCAACCCAATCAATTGCTACAAATGAATAGCCCCCAACCAATACCAAGATAAGTGATACATACGCAAATTCGATGAATATTGACTGAAGTGACACCCAAGCAAGCTGCTGATTATAAAAGATGCAGAAAAACCAAGTGATACGAACGCATATGACTCATTGGTCGAACGCGTAAAACCCCAAACAACAACAACTTAGGTACGAAAAATGATGAATTGAAATACAGATGATGATACATCAAAAAATGTAAATATAAAAATAAAGCAAAAAAACGTAAATGTAGAGAAAAAGCTGATGGTGAAAGCTTAGATTGATTTGTCATATACAAAGGCATGCAATTTTAGAAACAAGGGAAAATACAGTGAATGAAAGTAGAAGCACATAGAAAATTCGTTGACTACATTTTTTTAGAAATTTATGAAGTATAAGCTATTTCATTAACAAGTTTCCTTCTAGAGAACACAAAGACGAGGAAAAACATTTAAAATTCATAAACGAACGACTTTTCGTTAGAGTGATGCTTACGACTAGTTTCAATTGAAAATTCTCCCCTCCCAATCCTCTACCAGCGTGTCCGTGTATGAATATAATGTGAGCAGAATTTCTTGAATAAATGATTATTCAATTACAGAAAGTGTTTCTGTACATCTTGATATCATGAGTCTACCCCACATTAAAAAAAAGTCCACCCTGGCTGATTATATTCACTTGATGAGAATACTACTACTACTAAAAACCCATTACCGCACCAAGCCAGTTGAGGCCAACATGGCTCCGCACACTCCTTCTCCATCCCAGTCTATTCAAAGCCACCCTCTTTACACCCTCCTAAGAAGATCTTTTTTCCCTTAACCTTTCCTTTCGTATCCTCCTACCCCATTGGAGGCAACATGATTTTTGTTTAGTCCTAGAGGATTGGACGACACGAATGATCTTTGGCAATCTGTCATCTTTCATCCGCAGAACGTGTCCTATTCATTTCAACCTTTCTGTTATTATAGCCCTAGCAAGCAGGATTGAACTATATATTGCGTACAGCTTACTGTCGAGTTAGACTCAGTCAATCGGCTACGCAAAAAACCATAGGCAATTTCTTGGAGTAAAAATAAAATCAATAAATTACTTTTTTAATTATAGACGTCATTAGGCATCTTGGAGACAAGACAAAAGATAAAAGTAAAGAAAAAAAAAACAGCAGAGAAAATATTGAAGTGAACATATTCAAATGTATAAATCAAATGGCTCTTTTTAAAAGTTCCACATGAAAATTTTTCTGCAATAAAATTTTAATGTTTCGTTGAACCAATATAATAACTATCATTGCTGAATCAGGCTCTGGGCATGAAAAGTTTCACTAATTTTCAACAAGACATAACTGCGTATAAATAGCTAGTAGTGATACCCTTCTGGATTCCACGACACCCATAGGAGGTATACTTTGGTTAAATAAAGATTTTCAGCATCCAAAAATACTATGTATTTACGAAATAATAATTTAGTTTGTACTATCATGTACTATCCCGAATTTGAACAGAAGATTTGGAGAAGAAAGACTGATTTCTGTTTTATTTATTTCAACAGCTTTTGAAGAGCTCATATGTGAGAGGATGTTAATTCACACCTCTTTAAATTGGAGGTTCCCCTCCAAACCGTGCCTGATATCTTTAAATATTATGTTTCGGAGGTCTAAGAGTCTAGTTGAACCCTATATTTCTACTAATTTGCGTGTTAGTTATTGTTAGGGTTGTCGAACAACTGAAAAAAAAATCCATCTTAAATTAGGATATTCTAAAGAAGCCTTAATTAGCACAGGGTAGCACATCTTACCAAGTTTTTACTGACAGCGATTGACATCGTTCACAGATTTCATGCTTATGAAGCCAATAGCAAAGCGAAGGAGTGTTGTCTGTCATTTTCATGTTTTAGCAGAGAAGTAAAAAAAAAGGAGCTTAAACACTATGAGGCACAATCATCAAACACTAGTGTCTAAAAACAACGCCACCTAGCATTTGGTGCTTCTTGGAACTTTTTTTTTAAACTCCACCGTCGTGTTTTGTTGGGTTTTTTTTCAAACACTGCGGTTTGTAGTGGTGCAGTGGGTTTGACCTTAGCTTGCCAATACAAGACCCAGGGATCGAACACGACTGTAGCAGCACACTATTGGGCCAACGCAGGGACCCTAATTGTCAAAAAGTGTCATTAATGCGATTACTTTTTTTCAAAAAGTGAGATAAAATGCCCGTTACTAAACTAATATTGCCAAGATATTGAATTTAAAAAAGCCAAGAAATACAAAACACAAGATGGCTTTGGTTTTTTGCTTTTGACACTTTGCCAGTACTGCAAGTTACCTATACTCATTAACTGATCTTCGTAGTTCTGCCATGAATACTAGCAATTCAGGGTTTAAAGCATACCCAGCTCTATTGATAATAGACAAAATAACAAACCTATCGCCCACAACTAGCCCACATTCTGCGCAAATAGTATCACCCGCGTGAGAATCTTCAATCAAATCTGCCAATGGATGATGAGGACAAGTAACAATATTGGGTGGAATGAACCTGCAAAGAAAAATTCGGTTGATTAGCACTCCTTAAGCTTATTTTTCAACTTTCTATTTTTAGAAAGTTGAAAGTTATTTTAGTAACTAGCACTGCTTAAGCTTATTTTTCAACTTTCTATTTTTCAACTAAACTAATACTGGGGTGTCACCAAACGTGGTTGAAATTGCAACTTTCTATCTTGATTTTTTTTCAATATTTTAATTTTCATCTTGCGTTCAGTATAGTATTTCTTTAGAAAACTGAGAAGTTTTGTGCCTCATTGCAACCAAAGTCAAAGATTCAACTTTGACTGCAGTGATTTGGCCTTATTTTCAGTGCAGCTCAGTACAAAAATTGCATTGCCGCAGCCTATGTATCAAGCTGTTGCTACTTCGACTTTTTTCAACAATTTCTTTTTAATACTAGTCTAACACTAGGGTTTTCACCAAATCGGATGGAAATTCTAACTTCTATTTTTATTTTATTCAATCTTTCAATCCAAAATTTGGATTTTCTTCTTGCATTAAGTGTAGAATCTCTTTGGAAAACATAAGTGTTTTGTGCTTCATTGCAGTCGAAATTGAAGTTTCAACTTCGACTGCAATGATTTGGCCTTATTTTCAGTGCAGCTCAGTGCAAAAATTGCATATCAGCAGTCTATGCCTAGCTGTTGCTACTTCGACTTTTTTCAACCATTTCTTTTTAATACTAACCTAACGCTAGGAATTTCACAAAATCGAATGGATATTCTAATTTCCATTTCTATTTTATTCGATTTTTCAATACAACCTTGGATCTTCATCTTGTATTAAGTGTATAATATCTTCAGAAAACACAAGAGTTTTGTGCCTCACTGCAACCAAAGTCTAAGATTCAACTTTGACTGCAGTGATTTGGCTTTATTGTCAGTGCAGTTCAGTGCAAAAAATGCATTGCAGCAGTCGATGTCTAGCTGTTGCTACTTCCACTTTTTTCAACCATTTCTTTTTAATACTAACCTAACGCTAGGGCTCTTCAGAAAACACAAGACTTTTGTGCCTCATTGCAACCAAAGTCAAAGATTCAACTTTGACTGCAGTGATTTGGCTTTATTGTCAGTGCAGATCAGTGCAAAAAATGCAGTACAGCAGTCTATGTCTAGCTGTCGCTACTTCTAATTTTCTCAACTATTCCTTTTTAATACTGATCTAACGCTAGGGTTTTCACCAAAATAGGATGGAAATTCTAACTTATATTTTTATTTTGTTCAATCTTTCAAATCAAAATTTGGATCTTCATCTTGTATTAAGTGTAGAATATCTCATAATGCTATCAAGATTTCAAATTTGACTGCCAAAAATTTGGCCTTATTATCAGTGCAGTTCAGTGCAAAAATTGCGTTGCAGCAACCCATGTCTAGCTGATGCTGCTTCGACTTTCTCCAACCATATCTTTTTAATACTAGTCTAACGCTATGATTTTCACCAAATCGGATCAAAATTCTAAACTTCCATGTTTGTTTTATTCAATCTTTCAATTCAAAATTTAGATCTTCATCTTGTATTAAGTGTAGAATCTATTTGGAAAACACAAGAGTTTTGTCATTTATTGCAGTCAAAATTGAAGTTTCAACTTTGGCTGCAATAATTTTGGCCTTATTTTCAGTGCAGCTCAGTGCGAAAATTGCAGTGCAGCAGCCTTCAAAGTTGAAGTTTCAACGTTGATTGCTCTTATTTGGTTTTTGTTTTTAGCAAAAATCGCATTGCAACAGCCGACGTTGAGCACAGTGACAACCATGTATTTTCAAGTAATGAACAGAGAAAATCATCATCTTTAATTCCATAACTTAAACAATAAAATAGCTACTTATAATTACGCATTGTTCATGTTTTGATAGCTGCCATAAAATTCAACCTCAAATAAATTGTCTTCTTTTTTATCAAAGTAAATAGAATTCTTTATAAAGTCCAGTTTGTTACTAAAATTGATGGTAACCTTTACAAGCTGTAAAAACAATAAAATCATTCAACATATGTATAAAAAGACTAAAATTAGAAGTCTGATGCCAAGGCACCGTGAACTACTGCAGCAACTGGGGTCTGTGAGTTGCAATTGCAGAACAATGCAAGCAACAGCGTCTTTCAGATGACACCAGATGAAACCATTCTTCTATATTCAGTTACCAAGAATGTAGGTTTTTGCTCATAGTTCCAGTCAAGCATGGACAACCAATATCGCAGCCTTGGCTGCCAAAAAGGATATTTTGCATCAGCTCTGCTGGCATGTCTAATAATTAGGCTCATAAAACAGATTTTGTCACATTCTCCTCCTTCTTCCATAGAATTCGAATTAGTAACAAATCATACAGGTTCGAACCAGGCGTGCAAAAAGTGCAGTAGCAATGCTACTTAGCAGTTTTCAACTTTGTGGGCAGATGTTATCTGAAAAGACCATTTTTACACATAAAAATACTTTTTGCTCAAAGAAAAGCTGCCAAAACACAAATTGTGCTGATAAAGTGTCGGCGGTTTTTAGAATTTTGTCGAGTTATGCTACTGGCAGGTTTGGAACATTTTGCATCCCTGGGTCACACCTATGAGCCTACTCTTAACAAGTTTGGTTGAAATCTGAAAAATTGTCCACCCTCTCCCTTGATCCTAGACTTTGAAAAGGACTAATTAGAACAATAACAGTTCCTTTCGCCATGCCTGTTTGAGATCGAACTTCTCGTGCTTGAGGTAGAAAATTTATTAAAATTAGCCCCCCCCCCCCCCAGAAACACCAAATTTGTCCTAGGCACCAGACAGATAGACTGATAAAATTGCTGATCAAACAGTTCGTGGTAACGAACTGTAGTAAGGAGCGACCCGGCTCAATAGTAAACGAAACTCTAAAAAACGGAATTTTGATGCTAAGATACATCAAAAGAATCGAATTTTCATGCTGATTCTAAATATATAAGTTTCATCAAATTTAATCTTTGTCATGAAAAGTCACGAGCCTGAGAAAATTTGCCTTATTTTAGAAAATAGGGGGAAACACCCCCAAAAAGTAAAGAATCTTTACACCATCGCATTCAGCGTATCAGAGAACCCTATAGCATAAATTTCAAACTCCTATCTACAAAATTGTGGAATTTCGTATTTTTTTGCCAGAAGACGAATCACAGGTGCGTGTTTATTTTTTTTTTTTTTTTTTTCCAGGGGTCATCGTATCGACCAAGTGGTCCTAGAATCTCGCAAGAGGGCTTATTCTAACGGAAATGAAAAGTTCTAGTGCCCTTTTAAGTGACCAAAAAAATTGGAGGGCACCTAGGCCCCCTCCCACGCTCATGTTTTTCCCCAAAGTCAACAGATCCAAATTTTGAAATAGCTATTTTGTTCCACATAGTCTAAAACCATATTAACTATGTCTTTGGAATGACTCACTCCCCCACAGTCCCTGGGGGAGGGGCTGCAAGTTACAAACTTTGTCCAGTGTTTACATACAGTAATGGTTATTGGGAAGTGTACAAACGTTTTCAGGGGGATTTTTTTGGTTTGGGGAGGGGGCTATGTGGGAAGATATTCTCTTGGAGGAATATGTCATGGGGGAAGAGAAATTCAATGAAAAGGGCGCAGGATTTTCTAGCATTACTATAAAAAAAAAACAATGAAAAAATAAACACGAAAAAGTTTTTCAACTGAAAGTAAGGAGTAGCATTAAAACTTAAAACGAACAGAGATTATTACGCATATGAGGGGTTCTAAAAATACTTAGCATAAAGAGCGAGGTATTTAGGAGGAGATAAATACCTTGCTCTTTATGCTAAAGTATTTTTAGTAATTTTAACTATTTATTCCACGGCCTTTCTGATTCAGGGGTCATTCTTAAAGAATTGGGACAAAACTTAAGATTTAGTGTAAAAGGCGAGGTATTAACGAGGGGACAAACCCCCTCATATACATAATAAAAATATAAGAGTATAAAAGTTTGTTACGTAAGTTAATTCTTAAGTTACGTATATTTTTTACTAATAAAAACGTTCGTTAAAAATTAAAAGTTCTAGTTGCCTTTTTAAGTAACCGAAAAATTGGAGGGCAACTAGGCCTCCTTCCCCACCCCTTATTTCTCAAAATCGTCTGATCAAAACTAAGAGAAAGCCGTTTAGCCAAAAAAAAAAATTGATATGCAAATTTCATTTTAATAATTAATGTGCGGAGAGCCAAAATCAAAAATGCATTAATTCAAAAACGTTCAGAAATTAAATTAAAACGAACAGAAATTAAATCGAACAGAAAGTACTCCGTATATGAAATGTGTTGTCCCCTCCGCAATCCCTTGCTCTTTACGCTAAAGTTTGATTCTTTGCCACAATTCAACTTTTTAGAACAATTAAAAACTTTAGTGCAAAGAGCGAGGGATTGCAGAGGGGACAACCCATTTCATATACGGAGTACTTTCTGTTCGTTTTAAGTTTTAATATCGCTCCTTACTTTCGGTTTAAAAAACTAGTTTTTTTTATTTAATTAATATCAAGTTTGATTATAAATGATCAGCCTCTTGTTGTACATATTCTAATGACAAAATTTAGGAACCCGCTCCCTCTACATAGTTCGGATCGTTTTCAAAGACTACAAAACCATAGCATATCATTTATTCTCACCTCAAAGCATATTTTGTTGGAATCTAAAATCCATTCAGTTGGACGCCCCAAATATAGTAATGCATCCCCTCCTGTACACAAAGAGATCAGATCAGCTCTGGGTCCCAAAATAGCAACTTTGGCAGTACCTCTTCCTTCACATCAGGTCTCATCTATACCTGACTTATGTCATCAGTGAAACACCTACCAAAACCCTTCATAATTGCAGAAATCCTAGCCTTTTTCTCTAAGAAACCTGCAGTATGTAGCATGTTGATAACGGTAGAACGAGTAAAAAGATAGCATGTTAGTAACAGATAAATTTTCATATTTTCGATTCTGGATGAAAGGAGGGATTCAAAAATAAAGAAGTGTATTTTTAGGCCTAAGCAATATTTGACAAAATTTTCCTTCAAAATTAGGATTTAAATTTTTGTTACGTTAGAGAGTATATGTTTACATACCTATCTGCCATGACCAATCAATCAATCAAGGTATACTGTCTGAAGTGAGCCTGGAAACAAAAATTACTTTAAATGAAATGTATTTGAATTGGAAATCTGAAAAAGAAAACATCACCATATGCAGCCTTCCTAACAAGGGGCGTATTTTGCTATGGGGTAGGGAGGGCAACTGCCCCCTACAGACCTCAGTTTGCCCCCTCCCCCAGCTAAAATTTAGGTGGGTGCAAAAATACCTTGTAAAAACTAAGATAAGCCTGTATAATTCAAATACCCAGATAAACAGTTCAGTTTTCTCAAGACTATTTTTACCTTTATGGTAATATTTGGATCATTTTTTGGTTTTCACTGTCATTTTCACTTGATTTGGAAAATTTGGCTACAAATTCACCTGTCCCCCCCCCCCTGGATTTTGACGAAACAACACCAATATTCCTAGCTTACATCATACTCATATAGTTGGTAAGTGTTCAAAAATACCTCTCAAGCACTAATCTGAAAACAGTTATGCAATAGGTGGCCTGCTTTAAGTCAGCCTACTGAGGTAATCCTCCATACTATGCAACTTACTTCCTACCAAAATCTCCACTATACAATCAGAGTCAATTACTACTTTTTACAACAATTACTACTACTACTAACAACCCACCATAAAACAATGCCACCTGAGGCCAACACAGCTACACACGCTCCTCCTGCATCCCAATT
Organism: Artemia franciscana; assembly: GCF_032884065.1. NCBI lineage: Eukaryota > Metazoa > Arthropoda > Branchiopoda > Anostraca > Artemiidae > Artemia > Artemia franciscana. The sequence continues at coordinate 3,953,511 of NC_088879.1, read as the reverse complement.
AATACACTAACATTTGACATTGTCAAATAAACACATTCATGCTAAGCACCTGATTTATGCTCAATGGATCCTTAAACTTGATATAATTCTGTAGTTAATTTGTTGGATAAACTTCCAGTTTTGTGTATTACTTAGTTAGGCTGAAGGCAAGCTCACCATTCAACGGGTCTGTATATCCAAAGATACTAATTGCTTCCTTTATAACTTCCAAACTGAGTCCTTAAAATGACACTTTTTTCCCTTTTTAGTCAATTTGTTGGATAAACTTCCAGTTTTGTGTATTACTTGGTTAGGTAAAAGGCGAGCTCACCACTCAATGGGTCTATATACTCTTTCCAAATATACTAAATGCTTCCTTTGCAAATTCCACATTGAGTCCTTAAAATTGCACTTTTTTTTCTTTTTTAGCTCTTACTACTAGCCTAAATACAACTTACCATTCTATTCTAAATGCTCTTTCAAGTTGATAATTTTAAGTCTTATATTCTTAAGTAGGGAAGTCTTAAAAAGGGACCAGACAGGGCAAGGCCCATTTTTTATGCAAAAAAAAAAAGGATGCCCAGCACTGTTCACTTCCTTTTTACATTTTTCTCAACATAGCTGCTTTGAATACAATATAAGAAAGAGAAAATGACACATAAATAGGAACAGTAGATAAACCAAAGAATTAAGTTTGTTTCTTTTTTAGAACTTTTTCAAAGCATACCAGATCAACTCCTACTTTCTTTTTTTACAGTTGGCATAACTTTCTGAACAGCTGTCTTAAATCGTTTGTCCTTTTCATGTTGAGCTTTCAGAGCATCAAACTTAGCCTTTACTACCTGTACCTAAACCAAATTCTTTAACTCAAGAGTGTTATCTAGTCTGTTGGTTGCTTTTTCCATAAGATTATCTGAAACCATTCCCTTTACTGACACATCTTCTCTCTTTCTATCCAAATCACTTTCCAATGCAATTATTGATTCTTTCTTTTTCAAGGCTTTTGTTCAATGCATAATGCTCTATTTCTTTGTGCTGCTTTCTCTTTTTTTCTTCATCTCTTGAGGTTTCTCAGTAGCAACACTTTCAAGATATTTTTCAATATGCAAATTGAACACACTGTAAATTGATGCTGGGCGAGTTGGAAACGCCTGATTCCTGTCACAAGTACAAGAAGTAAATAAATTGAACACACCTTAAATAGGATATAATCTCAGAGATGGGATACAATTCACCCTGTACAACTTCCATGAAACTTTGATGGTCGGTTTGACAATGCAACTTCTCTCCAACATCAATATTTGATGTTGATTAAGTGTAAATTTGATTTGGAGAAATCGTATTCCACATCTGCACTTCTATGTGAAACAATGAAACTAGTATGCATGACATTGGGAAATTAGGATAACTCTCATCATTGTACAAGTGAGGAGATTGGTCCAATAACTATCAACTTATTGGCCATGAAGGTCTTTAGGTTTATCTTCCAACTGGATCAAACATGACTGATGTTGGAACCTGTCAACATCAATACTAATTGGCAATTGGCATGCAACAGCTAAATGGTCAGATAATTTTTTCTTAAAGAACTAGGATTCTTCTATGAAGAGGGAATTTTTGCAGTCAATGTTAGACAGCAGTGATAAAATGTTGGTGAAATACAATGGCAAATACATTTTCTAATATTTGGTATTCATCAGATTTAATTGCTTTAAATTTATCATGAAATAATTTTAAAAGTTACAGTGGAAAGTCAAATAATTGCAAATGCATTATCTGAGTTATTTCTCCAAAATATCTATTATCAATATCTCAAGTATAAACAATGAAGTACCTTGGACTTGAAATTGACTAAAGCTTATCTTTCAAAAAACAAATTCAAAATGTACATTTAAACATTTCAAGGTGTGTTGGTTTAATACAAAGGTTGAAGCATTGCTTGCCAAACTCTGCAATACAAAGAATTTATTTTGCTCTGATTCATCCTAATATAAACTATTACTCTCTGGTATATTTATCTACATTTGAAGCCTATATGAAGCCAATTCAGATTTTACAATATGAAGCACTAAGAATCCTGAAACTTTTTATTCCATCCCCATATGAACTTCCAAATAAGTCTTCTAAAGCATCTTTATATATATTTTTAGATATGCTTCCAGTTTCTCAACTATTTACTTTTGGAGCAATTCGTTTCAAATATGAAATCAAGAAATTACTGCCTTTTTCCCTTAATTTAAATTTATTTTCCTAATCACAGGATTTACATAATTATATCACTCTGCAAAAAAGCATACTGTATCTAAGTTGACAAGTTAAATAGTGAGAAATCTAAATTCATTCTGCATGTGCTAGTTTGTGAAGCTTGGTGATAGGTTTACTTCCATCCTATTACTTAAAAAGAATCTTAGATTCTATTTAGTTGAAAACTATTTCAGCTTAATGTTTAACAAATAAGATGAAGTTATTTGTAAGGTTTGTTGCTCTGGCCTCTTGGTTATCTTCTAGTCATAATCTATATTTAACAATAAGGAAATTTGATATTTAAAAAAGAATCTTGGGCTAACTACTGCTTTCATAGCATATATATATATATATATATATATATATATATATATATATATATATATATATATATTTCAGGTGGTTTGAAAAGTCTACCAGAGTGAGTGGTTGTTCCCTTGGGTGATGGTGCTTGTGTTCTAGTTTCAGGGGGTATTCCTGTGCAAGGAGGAAGCTCACCTCTTTGACTTGATACTTCCCTTTCTTTCTCTTAGATAAGATAAAATAACATTATTTTCAAAAGACTATCACAAGCTCTATAGAGCTGAATTCGCTTTATATGTCAGTAAAAGTTAAGAAAAAAAAAATTCAAATCAGTACATTAAGTCAAACATTTAAAATTAAAAAGGCAAAATCATCAAAGATAAAGGGCAAATCAGTAAGCTTGACAATTAAATTACAAAAACATTACAATAAATCAAAAATAAAAATGGCAATAGAGGAAAAGGGGAATTTGGCAAGTACATAATCACAAATTATTATTAAGGTGTTCCAGAATAAAGGGGATAAAACTTTTACAAAACCTCTCTGTAACAGCATGGATTGGAGAGTAAGTTGGGATTCCTAAGGAGGCTGACCAGGGGAGTCAGAGTCTAATGGGATTGTGAAAATTAGGGAGTAAGTCCTCAGTACAGGGATTGGAAATGACTGATTTGGCAAATTTTGTTCCTCCTTTCTTTTAAGGTGGTAATGCATGCAGCTTTGAGGAGGAAGGAGTATGAAATTTTGCCTTCTTTGTAAATGATCCTGAGCAACGCTTTTGGACTGACTTGATTTTGTCACTAAGTTCATTTGAAAGTTGTGAATGCCAAACTGGACATGCATATTCCAATAATGGCCTGATAAAGGATAAGTAAACACGGAGGGAATGTATCTTAAGACAGTTAAATTTGTTTAGCAGCTTAAACATGGATAGTGAAACATTTGCTTGTTTAACAATGTTGGAAACATGTGTTTCCCACTTAAGATCATTAGAAATTGTGACACCAAGGAGTTTAACATGTTTCACTAGCATTTCGGGTCGGATTGGGTTGCAAAAAACTGGAGTAGATTTCAAGAAATTGATCATCATTATCTGTAATTTAGTGGGATTTACTGTCATATTTAGATTCTTAGATTAATCTGAACATTGAGTTAGGACTTCAACAGGGTCACTTTTAATATTCCTATGACATATTTCAAGGATCAACATATTTCCATCTTTGGGGGAATTCCCTAATGTTTGGTATTTCAGCCTTGTTGCTACTGCTAGGCATTCTAGCATTAGAACAACCTGGAACAAGCACTACCCCATCGCCCTCTATTGCTGCTCCATTTGACTGTATGTCTTGTTCTGGGTACTGGTTAAATTAGCTGGCCTTTGCTGGACATGTTGGTGTAAGTACTGACTTAGTTGTCACTGGTTCCAACCTGGGATGTAGGTGGCACCTTTTCTACATAACAAGCTACCATCTTCTGTATGTACCATATATGAGGGTTCTGGCTGCTTCAACTTCTTTTCTACTACACCTTTGCTCTATCTACTGCTCTCATCAAATTTCACTCACACTTTTTTCTCCTGGGCACAATTCTTTCAGCTCCTTGGTGTTCTTGTTGTGAGCACTCTGTTGTCTAGCTGAGTTTTCTCTCTAGCTTTCTCAACAACATGTTTTGTGTTTATTTTTGGCTGCAGTTGTGATGCAATGAAAAGTCTTCAATTTCATTGACTGAACTGCTTTTGCAAAATGGCTAGGCTTCTGATATTTGGCATAGATTTTCTTTTTTGCAGGGCATTTGTGATCATGGGAGTATGCATTTTTCACAGAAGTAACTCTTGATGTCATTGTCTTTTGTAACACCTTTTGTTTGTGTATGGCTTCCACTTCTTGTTTTGTAGCAATAATGTTTGTTTTTCATTTGTGCAAGGGTCTCCACTATTATTTCAATAGCTTTAATTAGTATCAGTGTTCAACCTTCACTTAACAATCTTTCTTTTATCCTGTTGCTCTACACCCCAAATACTGATCTATCTCTCACCATTTCATCTGAACTGTTTCAAAAATCACAATCTAGGGCCAATAGCTTTGGAGGCTGTCACATATGAGTCAATTGTCTCTCTTTCTTTTTGATATTTTTGTGAAAATCAAATTGAGAGAAGATGGGGTTGGAGATAGGTTCAATTTGCTCACTGAATTTTTTTCAGATATACATTCACTTTATTCATTTCCATTCCTGCAATTTGAAATGTGTTAAATATACTGTGCCCCTTTTCTCCAGCCCAAATCAACAAGTGTAAGCACTTAAAACATTCACTTTTTCTATATAAAGGTCCTGTAAACATCAGTTCAGCATGATGGCAAAACCAATTCCATAGGTTTTAAGACTATTTGATGACTGGTCAATTGTGGGGCAGGTTGTGCTGTCTATTCTGACACCATGTAATGTATTCCCTTGTCAGACTTTAGGTTTAAATATAATAACTTAATAGAGAGCCACTACCTATAAATGAAGCACATAAGCATAAGCGAAACCAGCAAACAAACAAAAGCAATAAAAACAAGGAAGCAAAAGCAATATATTTCTATTGACACATCCAATGGTGAAACAGTCCAATTTCTAGGTGGTAAGATAAATATATTACAATATTTAGATGTTAAAGAGTAGATTAGCTGGCCAAAAAAATGGGTATCTTACCCTAGTGACAGCCTAATAGCACCAATAGGGCATCACTGTCATGAACTTTATATGCTATTTTGTGAAGGAATTTGTTTATCCTATAGTTTTATTTATGTGTAGGCTAATCATAATCACAAATTATTGCCTCTGCTTTGTTTACCATCTCTACATAATTAGGCCTATACAACTAGAAATCATGGACTATATGGTTATAACAACTGGATTAAGATTTAGCATTAGACATATTGAGCCTCTTGTGTGGGAAGACTTTACCAGGATTCTCAAAATTGTTGAAAATGTATTGGTTTGATATGTATGGATTTGTTGTGTTGTTTTCAGCTGGCAGTGTGTTTGTATTGAAGTTTTGATGTAGTTTGTGTTCCTGAGGCTGTATAGGGTAAAAACCAGTATCTAATTGAGCAAATTTATGTAAAACTAAAACCCTCGCATATTGTTAACAAAGAGGAATTGGGAAAAATTATATATACCAGAGAAAAGCTAAAAATCCAAGCAATACATCAATATGGTTATTATTAAAAAAATTTAAGATCAAACCCCTGAAATTATTAGTTTATTGACTTACCTACAAAAAAAATCTGGTCAATGTTCCTATTACCTGAACAATCATTTAGGGTCATGAAACTATTGTTAATAGATGCATTTTGACTTTTGGAACATCTTTTTTCTCTTGCAAAACTACTGCAAACTCACTGTTATGGAGTTATTCTGGCCCAGATATCCTGTATTTACACATATAGAATTGTAATCATTTCCAGTTTTGTTGATTGGATATTTGAAATCACAAATCTGTAATAGTTTAGAAACAAATTTGGCTATATATTTGCACATCAGGGGGGTGGGAGTAAAGCATAGCACATATTAAATATGTAAACTAACCATTGCTGTATTTAATATATGCTATGCTTTACCCCCCCCCCTAATGTGCAAATATATAATAACTCCATAACAGTGAGTTTGTAGTAATTTTGCAAGAGAGAAAAGATGTTCAAAAAGTCAAAATGCATCTAGTAACAATAGTTTCATGACCCTAAACAATTGTTTAGGTAATAGGAACATTGGCCAAACATCTTTTTGGAAATACCAATTATTCTATTTTGATGTGTAGGCTTAGGCCTATATACTTTTAGTGTTTCAGTTTATTCAAATATTAGGCTAACAGAAAGCTGACTTTCTTCAGATTCTAAAAATTTAACTTTTATTACTTGATATGGTAAAGTTCTAGTTAATTTACTTCTTGCTATCCCGGAAAGGGTATAGGTTAGGAAAATGAAACTTTCAGGGATGGGTCTACAGGCTGAAGTATGTCCCAGGAAGGTATTTTAAAGTACCCACCTTCACTCCTTCTCCCTCTAGAGGGCCCTGAAATTTGCCTAGTTGCTAGTTGCTCCGTTACTAGTTGCTTTCTCTCTGCCTTTAGTTCTGAAAATGCAATTCCTGTTATTTAGTAGAATTTTGAGCCATATCAATTTTTTTTTCAAAATTTAGGAAATGTATTTGCATATCTTTAAAACCTTATAAAATGGAATTGAGCTAAGTTATGAAGCTGAAAACAATTTTGTTGTACTTCAATTAAGCAGAAGATCTATTTTGCAAGGTTTCACTTTTATAACACACATATTTTTAAAGGTCATCAAATGTCAGGGCCCTCTAGAGGGAGAAGAAGTGGAGGTAGTTGTTTCAAAATACCTTCCCAGGACATACTTTAGTCTGTAGATTCATCCCTGAAAGTTTCATTTTCCTAAACTAAACCCTTTCCAAGACAGCAAGAAGTCAATTAACTAGAATTTTACCCTTGATATTTATTCTTTAAATAACAAACATTAAATATAAAATTTCTCTTTTCAATTGCTTGTCAAAATAGATACCATAGCCTATTTTTAATTTATGCTGACAAATTGTTGGTGAAAATTTGACCAAGAAGGCAGGGTTCTTGTTACTGCCCTTACATTGCATCATGCTGTATGCCTAGTAAAATAGGGGTGCTCCAAAAAGCCATTGCTATTTTTCCTGAATGCCAAAGAAAAGTGGCCTTTCCCAAAAAGAGGTCTTTCACCCTAAGTCAAACTTCTTTCTTTTCTCATCTTACTTGAATTGTTTTCACTAATAGACTACTGTATAGCCTAGTATTTAATCACTTACAGGCTATAGCCTCTTGGCATTGCTGTAATGTATGCATTTTTCTGAGTAAACCAAGTTAATATTATAAAAAGAAAGCAAATAGCCTTGTAACCTAAATGTAGGCTAGGCCTATTATTTGGAAAAGCCATAAAAAGATGCATTGAATGGTAGGTTCATATTCTACCTAGCTAAAGAATGGGAACACCTTAAAATTAAATATGCAGCCTATACACATAGCTAAATCTATTGCATTAAACAGAGGTAGGCCTATGATCATTTAGAGAACAAAGACCACAGTGTTGACTAAGCTTAACTCAGGCTGAAATATAGGCTATTACACATTTATTTCATATATTTTAAACAGATTAAGGGAATTAAACGGGGAAGCTGGAGCATTCACAAAGAAACACAAACACATTTCCAAACTCCATTTCAGGTATAAAGTTAAGTTTGCAAAATGTCCTAGAGAATTGAATTCTTGGTTTAGAGCAAACCCCATGGTGATCCCACTAGCAGAAAAAACTAAATAAAATGTGGATGCTTATAATAAAAAACAAAACAAAGTAAAAGAAAGTATAAATACAATTTATAGAGAGCGTGTTCCAGCTGAGACAAAAAGTAACTAAAAGTTACGGAAAAGTTACTAAAAGTAACTTTTTCCGTTCCAGCTGAGGCTATTTAGCAGCTGGAACGACAGAAAAGTTACTTCAAAGTAACTTTTTAAGTAACTTTTGCTAAAGATAGTTAACGAGTATCTTTAGTTAAGTAACTTAACATCATTATCATCACTACAATAATATAAAATTTTTATGATGGCTAACACAAAAGTTTGAAGACTATGAGCCTCTATGCAGGGAAGAGAATGGAACTGCAATTGTTCAAAGAACCAGTGATGGTAAACAATCTTATTTTGACCTTAAAATGATTTTTAATAAAAAATTTATTGGTAAAGTTCAAGCATTAATGTGATCTGCTGGGCATATCTAGAGAAGCTTGGTTGAATAGTTTGTTGGGGATGAAGTCTTCAGGTCTTGCTTTAGGAAGCTTCTAATTAAATTCCTGTAATGCTTGGACAGTTGCTAGCCTATCCAAAGTCAGTGGTAAATTGTTTTGTAGAGATGGCATAGCCTAGAGTGAGTAATAGGTCTAATTGTCCAGAAATAAATGTATATAGTTCAAAGAAAGCTTAGTTCAATCCCACTTGACAGAAAGAAACACTGTGTTACTCTGGAAGCTGATTTAAAACATTCAATGATAATTACTTAAGCTAGCCTTGGCTAGATTGAATCCTGTAATTCATTGAAGTGCTTCAAAAAACTTTGCAGTTTATTGGTAGCCTGTAACAACTTTTTAATGTTAATTTATAGATACATTTGAGCCCTCCTAGCAAAGTTTCTTGTAGGCTACTCCAGGCTTGAAAACTTAAGCTTAGGAGTTTAAGGCCTGGTGTTGCTGTTATTTTGGTTGGGATAAGGGTCAATGGTGTGACTCTGTAAGTTTAGCCATAGTACACCTAGCTATAATGATTAGCCTACCTATAGAAATTTAGAGGAAAAACTTAAGAAGAATCAAATGTTTTTTGCACTCAAATGAAGAATCAGTGTTTTGTAACACTCCCAGCTACAGACATTGAATCAGGATATCACTTGCTGTGCAATGCTGACCATTGGTCAGCATACAATTTTTTTCTTTTTTAAGTAGGCCTAACTTCTTGCTACATTAGAAAATAGGGTCAAAACTAGTAGGCTATGCAATTATGCAAAATAATGTGAAATTCAAACCCTCATGTATTGCTATCAAAATAGGAATTGAGAAGAACTATACATCAATGCATAACAAGAAATCTAAGCTATGCATCAATATGGTTGTTAGGTACTTCTGTGTTATTCAGAACACACTCAATAAGTAAAGTTAGGTTCTTTTGTGAAACAAACTATGATGCAATTACATTTAAATTAATATTTATATATAGAGGTGGTTAGGTTAGGTATTTGATATAATGCACACACCCCCCCCCCCTTCCCCTAATGTGCAAATAAGGTTTTGGAATTTAGGCTAAGAGATTGGTTAGATAAAGAGGAAATACTGAGTCCAGTACAAGTGGGATTCAGATTGACATTCAGCACTATTGACAATATTTTTACTTTGGAAATATTGAGATGGAAAAATGGTTGGCTATTTGTATCTTTTTAGACCTGAGAAGTGCTTTTGATTCAGTAAATAGGAGGTTGTTAATTGAAAGCCTGTTAGAAATAGGCTTGCTGTCTTGTTTTGTAGCAATAATAGCAGCTATGTATAGGAGGGTGAAGTTTGTTGTAAAGGTGATGGGGAAATTTTCTAGACTAGTTATGTCTCATTTGGGTGTGAAACAAGGATGTACTTTATCCCCAAAGCTTTTCTCCTTGTTTGTTAATGATTTAGACAGTTTTATGAAAAAATAATGGAGCCCCATTTGTATCTTTGGATTGGTTCAGGGTATCATGTATATTATTTGTAGATGATATAGTAGTAGTGGTGGTAATTTCAACTATTTATTCCACAGCCTTTCTGATTCAGGGGTCATTCTTTAAGAATTGGGACAAAACTTAAGATTTAGTATAAAAGGTGAGGTATTAACAAGGGGACAAACCCCCTCATATACATAATAAAAAAATATAAGAGTATAAAAGTTTGTTATGTAAGTTAATTCTTAAGTTATGTATATTTTTTACTAATAAAAACGTTTGTTAAAAATTAAAAGTTCTAGTTGCCTTTTTAAGTAGCTGAAAAATTGGAGGGCAACTAGGCCTCCTTCCCCACCCCTTATTTCTCAAAATTGTCAGATCAAAACTAAGAGAAAGCCATTTAGCCAAAAAAAAATTAATATGCAAATTTCATTTTAATAATTTATGTGTGGAGAGCCAAAATCAAAAATGTTCAGAAATTAAATAAAAAAAAACTAGTTTTTTAAACTGAAAGTAAGGAGCAATATTAAAACTTAAAACAAACAGAAATTACTCTGTATATGAAATGGGTTGTCCCCTCTGCAATTCCTTGCTCTTAATGCTAAAGTTTGATTCTTTGCCACAATTCTACTTTTTAAAACAATTAAAAACTTTAGTGTAAAGAGTGAGGGATTGCAGAGGGGACAACCCATTTCATATACGGAGTAATTTCTGTTCATTTTAAGTTTTAATATTGCTCCTTACTTTCAGTTTAAAAAAACTTGTTTTTTTTTATTTAATCTTTGTTTAGGGATTAAGCATAGGGAATCATGTTTGAGGAGTTAGCTTGGTAAGAGTTTATTTATGGGTGTTTCTGAATTCATAGTGTTTGAAAGTTTGTTTGCTTGTTTAAGTTGTTTGCAAGTTTGTTTGCCTTTTTAAGTTGTTTGGAATTAGGTGCTTGCATAAAGTTGCATGTGTTTGCTATGTCCTGCAGGCTTTTTTGCAAATAAATCTTATCTATGACATTTTGCCTTTTTTTTTATCAAATAAATATAATACAGAATTTGTAGAACAGACAGAGAAGTTGAACAAATAGGCAGAACAATAAATGTGTTTTTATTCCCTTCACTGCCTGTGTCAATAGAAAAGCCAGGGATTTACTGTTTTCATTCCCTGGAAATTAGTCTTATACCTGGTTCCAAAAGTGAGATTGAATTTGTCAAAGCTTGGAGGTTTATTCCTCCTGTCTGTTTAAAGAAAACAGATGCATAATTGAAGTTTTGTTCATTTCTATCTTACATTTCATGGGCATCCATGGTATTTCTTCCTTTATTATGATCCTTTATAATCTGTCTTGTTTCTTTTCTGCAGGATTTTTTATGTCTCATTTTTAGTAAGATACAAATTACTTATACTAGAAGCACATTTTCAAGACTTTGACCTAACTTAGGATCCCTTGTTCTAAAGGCATGATTGAATTTCTTGAAGCTAGAAATTTCTTTTGTGGCAAATTCAATGGTAAATATTTAGTTCACCCTTTTTGCAACTTAATAGTGGTAAAATAGGTAAGATTGTAAATTTTTAGTGACTGCAATATATTTCACCCATTGCTAATTGCAGTAGAAAGGAAAGTCACTGGTAAGGATCCCCAAAGAATTATTTCAGATTATTTTAAAAAGGCTTTACTGCCCATAAAGCTGGCATAACTGGAGAAGGGGCTTCTCAGGAATTAATGACTTTAAAAGCTATACATTATACATAAAAATGCACATTTTTATGCAGAAAGGCAGCAAGTTATTTATTACTAATCAACTACAGCAGGTATATCTATTGCTTTCTTTAACCATCAATAAAGATAAAATGCATGCTGAAAACTGAATGCTCTTTGGAAACTTTCTTTAGACACACTAATTGTGAGATGGATATCAACAAAATTCCAACAGGGTCTGTATTTACTTAAGATTTACAAACAAGCAAATTGAATGCTTAATTTTGTGATATCCTAATCTCTAAACAGTAAACTAGATTCGTTACATTTCATAATAGTTTTCCACCAGCTCATTTCAGCAAAATCATTTGTAATGACAATACACCCTTTGCTTGGGTAGCCTGGCCTTTTCAAAAATGAAAGACAACTGCTAGTAGGCTAAGCTAGTTCTGCTTGAAATTTGCTATATGAGTTAAGGTATCACTGAGATGGATTATGTTTTTTGCCGCATTTTTAACTGGACTATGAAGCACATCTCTAAGTTGAACAAAGATGAATTTTATCCATCTTTTGTTAGTTTCACAAGGATTTTAGTTGAACTTGAATCCTTGTGAAAATGGCCCCTAAGAAACTTTTATAAGATATTAAAAACTTCAGGGTGAAAAATGAGTTATTAAGGAGGGGGAAGCTACCCTCATTTATGAATCATTTAAGAATTTACTGTAGCTACTAGCCCCTGACAAATCTTGGAAACACAAACTTTAGATGTCAAGTATAATAAAACAAAGATGTTATTATCCTTGACATTGCAAGTTACTCAGAATTACAATGGACACCACCAAACCAAGCATTTATGTTTGCACTAATTTGTTGTAAATTCAGAAAAGCAAGTTAATGTTTACATTCCATCAGAAATTTGTAATTTTCCAACAAGCCAACAACTGCATCCATAACCAAAGTGATAAGATGCTTATCAATACATTTCTGAGGAAAAAAAATATTTGATGGGAGAATTTTCTGCAGGAAAAATTCTCCACAAAGAGGAAATTCTAGCTAGGAAAAGTTATGTGATTTGATTTCCCCTCCACAATACTCTGCTCTTTATGCTACAGTTTGACCTTTTGTCTTAATTCTTTAACTCTTGAAACACAAGGGCCATTTAAATAAAATCAGAAACTTTTAAGTCCTAAAAAACTGTTTCTATGTAATATAAAGAAATAACAAATTATTGGCTTTGGGTGAAACTAATGTTACCAGATAGTACACGAGAAATTGGGCAACATCATTCTTTTCCAAATTGGGTTTTGTTTAAAATAATATGTATTTTTCAAGAAAATCTTGACATTATGGGAATGATGGGAACCATTTTTGGAATTAACATATCAAATAGCATGAAACTTGGCAAAATACTTTATGGAATTTTCAAAACTGTAATTTTGGAGGCCAATGTTATCTATGAGTAAATTTATTAATGCCAAACCTGAAAAAATTAATTCCAAGAAATTAGAAGTTTATTGTACAAAGACAGTGATAGGTGATGTAGCCTATATGATTATTTCTGCTATTTAACCAACATTCTTTCTTGGGAAAAAAGAAAATAACTAAATGAAAACCATAAAATAGCCTAAACTCAAAAACATAGTCAAATAAAGAATATTTCTGCTATTTAACCAGCAAAACAAAATTAGCTAAATAGAAAGCATAAAACAGACCATAGCCAAAAGCCAGGAAGCAAAAAGAGACTTGTTGGTTGTACAGGCTGTCAGGTATTTAGTCAAAATGTTCCTATTGGGTTAGTTGGTCTATACATATGGTAAACTTTTTCTTCAAATATGCACATCAAAATAAAGACTCACAATTATTGTATACAAGATGATGAATAACATCATAATCGCAGGTTACAACAATAAATGACTGTAGCAAAACAAAATAATGTATTTTTAAATAAAATCAGAATCCTTTTTTCTTGGTCCTAAAAAACTGTTTCTATGTAGTAAAAAAAAATTACAAATTATTAGTCAACATAATACTTGTCTCCACTCCAACATTCATTTATACATATACCACAAAACAGAGAAAATGGGGTAGCTAAGTAGTAATGCTATTTGGCAGTTGCTGCTAGTGTCAGCAGCTTTTGGAATTCTATTTAATTGTGCTATTGGCAGCTTTGGAACTTGTCCATACCTGAATATACAAGATTGTGTCTAGAAAAATAATAACTTGCAAGATTAAATTGAATATTATATTACAACTTACCACCATTTTTCTTCATTTTTATCTGATCCTACATCAGTATCCATTATTTCATCAATAAGCAACTGTAGAACTAAATGTGGCATTTCTGACGTACCACTGGCAGAGTTCATTGTATGAAGATTTGAAAAAAGCTGTAAAATTGTAAAATCTAAAATTGTTTCTAGCTGAGATAATCTATTGAATTTTTGAAGTTATTTGATATTTTAGGATTTTGTAAGCTATCTGTTTCAATAATAGTGAGTGTTTTGAAGAGTATCAAGTATTTGAGATGAAAGGAATGCATACAAAGTCTATAGGTTCAGTTATTTTTGTTTTCTACCTATCAAAAGACAACAGTTTTTGAACAGCCATCAGAAGAGAGAAATTTCCCTTCACAGAAAAATCCTAAATCAGCCATTGAATTTTTATGCACCCATCTCTATGCTATATTTTTCATGAATTTTGGAATATTTGATGGAGGCTGTAAAATTTTGTTCCTTTATTGGGCTTTGAATAAATCATTTTTATCTTGGAATGTGAAAGCCTAGATTTAATTAGAAGCCAATACAGTAAACTGAAAATTGTGTTGTGACTACTCTGCTTTATAAAGGTTAAACTTGGTGAACTGAATATTTCAAATATATGACATCCACTTTGCTCTAAATTAAATCCTACCTGCAAGTTTCTGTTTCTTTCTCTAGTTAAATTTAGGTCATGGGCCTAAGTATGAGCCTGATTTGGTTATTAAACAAGTTTCTGAAAATCATATTGCCCTAACAACAAAATGTTCTGTGTTCACAAATTAATGCCCAAGAAAACATTTTTAATTATCATGAAAAATTGCCATTTTTTATATAGCTTATACCTTTGATCTGATACAAGTTTAACCTATTCATAAGCAAATACTATAAAATTATGCAGATAAATAAAAAATAAAAATTCCATAAAAATGAAGACATGAAACCCTTACAATTTTCTATGAATAAGCTGAAATGAGTCAAGTATAAAATAAAACAAAATCCAGGACAAAACCAAAGTCTTTCTGCTATGCTAATTCACAAATGGCACTAATTTACAAAACTGTAAATGGGAGGGGGAAGGGAATGTGTTTTGAAAATCTGAGGAGGGGGGTTCCTTGATGGATGTACCAAAATATATATATTTCAATGAAAATTCCCAAAGTATTTTGCCAAATCTAGGGGAACTCCCTCTCATTTGATGCAGATCCATTATTAAAAAATAATTTAGTAAGCTCAAATACTTTTAAAGATAGCCTAGTGAAAAGGCCATCATTTGGAAATTTTAACTAGCCTAGTCTAAAATTCTAACCTTAATAGTTCAACTGAATGTAAGAAAAAGATAGGCCTAAGCCAAAGAGTTTCAATAATCAACACTACTGTATGCTATCTCAGACACTAATGCACTGAAATTAATATAGAAACAGGATATTTAAACCAAATCTAGGTTAATGCCCACAGATTTATTGCAAAATTAATACCTTTCCATAATGAATTTGGCATTAAATTATTTATGCAGCATTCTGCTTTTCTTTTTGTGAACAATGTAGGTCAATTTTATACAGTGGGTTAAATTTAAGATATAGGTTAGGCTAGCTTAATCAATCAGGAAACAATGCAGAAAAAATAATTGTGGTAAAATTCTAGTTTAGATACTTTTTGCTATCTTGGCAAGAGGTTACGTTATTCAAACTATACCCAAGACAAACAAGTTTAAACATGCAACTAGCCTAGAATATCCTATTAATACACCCCTAGAGTGTATCTAATTTTTTTGATTTCAAGATCAGTTCCAAAATATTCTAAGAGTTTCCTCTACTGGTTGGTGGCCTTAGCTACAATATTTACAAGGACTTATGCACAGGACGTTATTCTAAATTCAGACTAAATGAGTCTAAAACAAATGTTATCAAAATCTTGGTCATAATATTTTTTTCTATCTGAATAAGACCTTAGTTACTTCAAAAGCCGTTCCTGGTGAATGTAAAATTCAAGTAACTTCTCTAGTTACTTTAAAGTTACTTGATTTTTCAGCTGGAACACCCTGAGAATGTCTAGTCTATGCAATTTTGCTGTTTCTTCTTTAACAGCAAACCGTCACAATAGAAGCAACGCCGCCGGAATCAGATTGAGTTTTTGGCCGATTCAAAAGTTGTGAACCTTTCGGGATCTTGGTTCTGATCACTGGCGGCATGGCTTCTCTACGGACTTATTAAACATAATAAAATATTACTATTATATATAATTCTTATAGCATATAAATAAAATAACTATATATGTCTTATAGCTATATAAGACATATATAGTATATATACATTTCACAGTGATATGGTCTTTTGTGGGGTATCCTTATTTTATTACCAGGCAATCGCTAAAGGTATTTGTCTGAAGTCTGCTCCCATGCATTTGTGAAGCATGCAGTTCTGACTTCACGTACCTCTGGTCATCCAGCTAGTCACCGGAGAACTAATGCAGATAAGAACGCTCGTACTGGCAACCCTCATTCTTATATATTTTTTTTTCTACGAACAGAACTAAACTACGAAGACTTATCATTCATGATGTACCCAAGGTTGCTTAAGGACAAATCCCTTTCAATGTCATTAGCCAAGATGGCATACATTTTTCCAGTTTATAACGCTCTGACGGTAATCCCGCTTGGCTCTTATCTTCTTTCTGCAACGGCCTAAAAATATAGTTAGTGACGATCGCAGGAATAACAGAAACGCACCTTAAAGGAAGCCGTGAAGAAGGTGTTAAAGAAGCATAGACGGTACTTGGTAGATCCCCATTATAGGGGGATTCGGTTCTGTTTTCAATAGCTTTGCTTGGAAGCTCATCTCTCGCATCTCATATTCTGAGAGCGAGAATAGACAAAAAGCACGAAAAGATAACTGTTCATACCAGCCATACTCCAACAAACGAGCCAAAAACTGAGGATAGTGATGATTTAATGCGCTACTGGTATTCGAGCTCTTCTCAACTGCCCCACATGATTACCTTTTAAAACCCTAATGATAATGAAAATTAACACCCTAAATGATAATGGCAAGTGGCTGGTCAATTATTGCATCACTCACGCCCAATCTGTCACAAATGATGGAAAAATGGAAGAAAACATAAGAAGAAAAACTAGCTTTTTTAAAGAAGAAGAATATAAGAAGGTAAAGTGTGCAAAAAACTTATATTTTCCCCAGTATGTAAACACCTATATTATGTGTTTATAGAAAGGTCCCTGCACATACTTATCAACTGGGAGGAAAATGAAAACAACTATTGCTGGAGCAAAAGCTTCATCTATAGAAGCCATTATTACCCCTGGAGAAGAACCAATAGACTGGTTGACAGAAAACGTATGTAGCTTAGAGCTATACCTGGGAAAATTAGAGGGGGAGTGGGGTTGGATTTTAACAAACACAACTTAAAATGTCAGAAAAAGCGAATAATTTGAAATTATATAATGTTACTTTGTTTTGCTCTACAGTTTTTTCTGAAGACTTTCCATTTCTGGCTGAACTTCTTTTAAGTTGTGATGCTATAACTACTTTTTTTTAAGTTTCAGTGGTTATGTATTTCATTGCAAGTCTTATTTTATATTACGCTTTCCTGCTTTACTAACGATGGTTCTTTGATATAGAGCCGAAATATTCATTTAGGGAAAGAAATTACAGTGTTAAAGTAATTTCTTGTTTTACCTTTTGTTATTTGTATCATGTATGTTCTAGCTTTCGCCAGTGGCCCACCAAAGGGCACAATGAGGATGCTTGTTCTTACTTTTGATCAGATTTTATTGAAATTCGATTGAACCTTTTTACATTTCCGCTTTTTATAACCACTTACTATATTGCCAGAAGAAAGTATAGGAAAAATTCATTTCATAAAAAATGAAGAATTTTATTTCTTTTTCGGCGGTATCTGTGTGTCAGAAGTTGGAAGAACACACTCTAGACAGTACTTAAGAAAGGTGTTAATCCTTGATTGGTTCTTCGACGCAGACTCAATTATGTAGATAGTCGATACTACATTTACTTCTGAAATACCCCGGGTTCTAACCGCATTCTAAAATTTCTTGTTTAACGACATTGCTTAAAAGGAAAAATACTTGGTCAAAAAATTAAAAACGGATATTTATTCATTAAACATTGAATGTTAAATTCGCAATGGAAAAGTAGGTCTCATAGTTAATAAATACAGGCTAATATTTTCTTAAATCAGTGTTTCTCAACCGCTGGTCTTTTAAAAATGAAAGAGGTACAAAGTCATACCCTAGGGGTACATAAGCTAGGCATGAACCCTCCCTGGAATGTGAAATATTACCCGAAAATACGCTTTTTGGGATGATAGGCTGAGTAGTCCATTTTTATATAGACTCCTTCTCCTCAAATCAAAAGGTCGAGCAACACGCTGGGCATAGGGTACCAGACACAAGATAGCTTTGTGAACGATAAGCCATTTTATCGGATAGTTCTCCATGCAATAAATTTCCCTTCGCACATGGAGTGGGGTGGTTAAAAGAGCCTAGTCCAAGGGAAGGGGGGTGGAGTTTCCTTATTCAAACAACTTTTCATGTTATAAGAATTGGGATTAGCTGAAAATGTATAGACGGTAATTCCTTACCATTTATACTTTTCTGTAGAAGCTAAAAATGCAGAGCAAGCTTATCTCTGGATTTGCCTCTTTTTCGAAGTTGACTGCGCCAGACAGTCTTGTCTAAGTCAACTTTGTTGGGGGGGGGGGGGTTCACTTGCCAAGCTTATTAGGCAATCTCTTTCACAAGACGGCTTTCAGACGCTCGACTGTTTTCACAAGTATGTCTTCAGGAATGAAGCTATACCCGTTCCTTAGGAATTCAGCAGATAAAAGCAGAAAAAGCATATGTATGTTACTAATTACTTGCTTTCAATTTTCAATAACAACATCTTTATAGGAGTTTAAAACACGCCTTTAAAATTATGTATTGACGGTGCTGTATCTATACTGACATCCTTAGCGTTAGAATCACAACAAATTTTAGCGTTTAGCCTTAAGAAATTTTTTTTTACGTTTAGCCTTAAGAACAAATTTTAGCCTTAAGAAAAATTTACAAGGCGATAGAACTCAAATATTTTCCTGTTTAACTAAAGTCAAGCTACTTTACAAGAAACCTTCTGATGTCACACCTTAGTGTAGGAAAATGGCATAAGAGATGTGGGTATTCTTCCCCTCGAAGACTCCCCCTCCCCCTCGCTTTTGTATAACATCAGGAATGAAAATCAGTAGACAAAAAAACTCAAAATAACGACCCTGTGCACCAGTGTTTTCACGTCCAAAAGATTTTAGTTCTCACTAATGGTAAAAAAAAAAAATCGCTTAATAATTCAAAATTATTCCTTTTCATTATGTATTAACTATACACGATACTAGGCATGGTAGTACCAATATCCTCCTTCACTAAAAATGAAGAAATTTCTTTCCGTAAAGATTCGCCTCCTATTTCTTCCAAATATTCGTCTGATCGTTAGCTCCTAGATGTTTCACCTATGTGGATAATAAAATAAAACTAGATAGGTCGCTTATTAAGTAGTGATGTTCAAAGACATTCTTAATTAAAAACAAAGAAATAAACAGACAAGGAAGAAGGTCTACTACTCATAAATATTATCTCAAGACTTAGAGAATTTTTCATAGTTTCTATCTTTGAAATGGATTATAACTCTGTAATTTAAAATAGGTAACAATGTAATGATAAAAAGAATGGGATCAAAACAATAGTTATGAGGCAAACAGCGTAAAACTGTTAAAATACCAATAACAAAAATATACTTGCCAGCTTAAACAGCTTAACCGACAACCGTTGGAGCGATCCAAAACAAACACCATTCCTGCTATAATTTTCCACCACTAATTAATTTGAGTTGTTTCCACCTGAGTATGCGAGTTAAGGGAATTTAGGCAGAGGATCTACCTCAGAAGCATAATCAGAGAGGCTTTTGTTCAGAGCATTTCCACCTCTACTTGAAACTAATACTACTACTACTAATAATAACTCACCTCAGCACCAAGCTGCCAGAGGCCAGCAAAGCTACGCACGCTCCTCCTCCATCCCAACATATTCAAAGCCTTCCTCTTTACACCCTCCCAGGAAGTTCCAATTTCCTTTAAATCATTCTTTATGACATCCTCCCACCCCAGACGAGGACGACCTACTTTTTTTTTTAGCCCTACACGGTTGGCCAAAAAGGTTGATCTTCGGAAATCTGTCATCCTTCATCTACAGAACGTGGCCTAGGCATCTCAGCCTTTCTTTCATTATAACCCTAGAAAGCGGGATTGAACCACATTTTTCGTAGAGCCTACTGTTTGAAATATGGTCAGTCAGTCGGGTACCCAGAACAATCCGTAGGCAATTTCACTGGAAAACATCTAGTAATCTTCATCCGCTTTTCGGAGCACCCATGCTTCAGAGCCGTATTTGACCACTTTACCTTCCAATATTCTAACTAATATTGATATACTCTATCTTGAAACTAATATTGCATACAAATGTGCAATACTTAGAGATTTCACGGCAAAAAGTAGCAATTCATGTTTGACTCTATCAAAATGGTCTAAACTCCTCCCAAAACAAACCACTAACAGCAACCCACTCACGTGGATTTTTTTAAGTATGGAAATGTAATGATAAGGCGTTAAATCGCTTTAATGGTACTTTTTAAAACAAAATAATGTAAATTTATTCATTTAATGAGTTTAATATAGCCTATCGTAAAACAAAACAAAAGTTAAGACTTATTCCATAGTTGAGGGGACTGCCCCCTTATTAACCTCCTTTTCCTTACACTAAAGTTTGGTGGTCTTCCATGTAATTTTTTGATTGAGAGGTCCCCTATGCCATACCAATACCAATTGAATCTTTTGCGTCAGTAGTTCTGGGGGCGGTGGTAGCAACCTTCATGCAGTGCCCCAGAATGTAGTGGACCATGTTTTATTTGTCCACAAATAGGGGCCCACCACTGCTAATTTCAGTTGCCACCCAGGTATCACACCGCCCGGCCCAGTGTCTGGCGAAGAGATGGTATAAATGAGCCTGCGCCACCAACCTTGGGATGGCTAATGGTAACTGGAATTTTGTTTTGTGCTGGGAGGTTCATGATTCTTAATGGATGCTGAAGGAAAGGGTGCAGTGGATAAAACTCTGTTGTGGCCATTCCAAGGATGCCAGAAAGTACATAGCCCATATCCAAGTGGGAAGCTATCCTATTTGGGAAATAATATCACACACTATAAAAGTCATTACTGTGAATGACACTGATAAACCGTGGATAACCAATGATCTAAAGAATTTAATAAAAACCCGTTGTCGCCTTCATATCGCTGGTGATACCGTAGCTTCAGCCAAGTTGCGTAATCATATTGTTAAACTGAACAAGCGTGCCAAGAGGCAGTATGTGAGGGATAAAATTACTCCTTTACTCACAATAGATCCCCACAAATGGCATTCCTCAGTAAAAAGACTTACCGGTAAGACAACACTCAGAGATCTAAGGCTCCTCAAAGAGGACGGTACCTTAACCTCAGCTAATGAAGTCAATTCTTTTTCTGCTGACATTTGTACCACATTTCCATCAATCACCAAATCAGAAATTGATACTATCATTGCTGGTGCAGAGATTGAGGACGTATGTGAAGTCTCTGAATTCACTGTTTATAAGGAACTCCTAAGACTGAAAGCGAACTGTGCGTCCTACCCAGCTGAGCTTCCAGTAAAGCTGTTACGTGAATTCGCCATTTTTCTTGCTAAGCCACTCTCTTCTATAATCAACCAATGTTTCCTTCATCAAGTATTCCCTAGTGCTTGGAAAAGAGCATATGTCCGCGTTATTCCAAAAGTAAGGTGTCCAAAATCTTGTGATCAACTCCGGCCTATATCAATAACTCCGAACCTTTCTAAAGTTGCAGAAACGTTTATTTACCGCACACTTATGTCACAGGTCTCTGTACATCTAGACCCGTATCAGTATGGATGCTTAAGAGGCAGCAGCACAACTGTTTATTTAGTACGAATGTACCATCTCATTGTCGAGTGGCTCGACCGAGGAAGTGCTATAGTCGACCTTCTCTTAGTAGACTACCGAAAGGCTTTTGATCTTATTCGCCATTCCGTTGCTATCACAAATCTTCGCACCATGGGTGCGCAAAAACATATTCTCCTTTTAGTGATCAATTTTTTACAAGCCCGCTATCAGTGCGTTTACAGTCTTTTCCCAGGAGATACCGACTCCGAATGGGTCGAGCTTACATGCGGAGCCCCACAAGGTACTAAGCTCGCTAGGCTACTGTTTTTAGCAGTGATAAATTTCATCCTTTCTGGCTATGAAGAAAGATTTAAGTATATAGACGACTTGTCAGTCCTACTGAAGTACATTGTTGAGAAGTCTGAGGCTGTCCCCCAATTCTGTAACGAAATAATCGACAACTTCAAAGATGAATGTACTGCGAACAGCCTCCAAATCAACGAAGGAAAGACTAAAATCCTTCGCTTTAATCCCCTGAAGAGAGACTTTGTGTGCCCTCCTCCTCCTTATAATAGTGAATCTTCGGCAGTAGTGCTTGGTGTCAAGTTTAGTATCGACTGCTCTTTCAGCCTTCATGTCGATACAATTATCAAAAAGGCAAATAGTACGATGCGGACACTTATACTAATGCGTCGATTTGGTTTCTCAGTGACACAACTAAGGATAGCCTATCTCACTTACATTCGACCAATTTTAGAGTATGCATGTCCCGTATGGGGCCCACAAGTCAATAACACTATTTACCTAAGTGACCAGCTTGAGTCAATACAAAAAAGAGCAGTCAAAGTAATATTGTGCGATGCTTTTACCGAATATATGTTAGCATTATCCACTTTACAAATTCCCTCTCTTCAAGAGCGTCGTCTCAGTTTGATCCTTGAATTTGGCCAATATCTTCTCAGAAGTGATAAATACAGATCGATACTACCACCAGTTTTAGTGAAACATCGAAGTACTAGGTTGAAGAAAATTGACAGATTAGCAGCACCTCCTTCACGCAAAAATCGTTTTTCCAACTCATTCATCCCTTTCTTTGTATCAAAGTATAACAATTGTTGATTTTATCCTATTTGTCTTCTAATTTTTTTTGTCTTTTGATTTAATCCTTCTTTTTTTTTTGTAAGCACAAGCGCCATTTAGTTCTATGACTACAAGAGATTGTGCAAATAAAACCTATTCCTATTCCTATCAACAATCACTTTTGGATAAGCCAAAGGGGAGGCTAGGGTGGCGTGTGGAAGGTTACACCAAAGCATAACTCAAAGCTGATATACGGAGGCTGTGATGCTGATTCTCCACTGCAGAATTGATACCAGGGACTTGATGTCTCACAGGACGATTGTTTATTGCAATGATTTGGATTTTAATGATGATTCGTTTCTTAAAACTGTGAACCCTACTTTTCCAGAAGGCATGAGTGTGCACTCAGATGTTCTGCTTGATGGTGATTCATCTTGATGGATGAGTCAACACTTTTGGAAGAGGAAGTGTTCAGGATTTATTTCTTTTAATATGAGTGTGAAGAGACGCAAAAACACAGGGGATTGGAAACAGAAGGTATGCCTGGGAAACAAACCTTCTGGACATGCTTAACACCAAACACTCGACAAGAAGAAATCCCTAAAAAAACAATCCAAAGTGGGAGAATGGACCCCTATCAAAATTAACGGTTCAGAGGATAGAGTACTGCTTACTACCGACAACCAAAAATGGTGGGTGACCCTCCCTCTCCTCTAAGGGTCGAGAACTTTCTGTCCAATGTGGTATAAATCCTCTAAGTGGGTCTCTTTAAAGGAGCGTGGAAGGCTCTATTCAATGTCTGCGAACCACTAAAGAAAAATCTTCAAGAAAAGGGATGGACAAGTAATGTTCAAAAATACTATGCCCGAGGAGGCACCGATTATCCAAAGGACTAGGATCGAGGACGGGGGACTATCAATAGTGTTGTTACTGACACTGATGGTTTGGAATTATAATGAAACAGAAAAAATATGTTTAGGAATAAAAAGAGCCTAATCTGCAGGCAAAGGAAAAAACTAGCTATGCAGAGGTTGCAAAACTAATCTAAATTAGGAGGGGGGTGAGCAGTCATATCAACAGTTTGAAAACTGATGACGAACAGTGCATTATCGATACAAAGGACGAAGAGATTCTAATTGGCACTAATTTTTGTCCGGAAATTTTCTCCACATAACTGGAGGGGGACTCAATAAGGGTCCGATGTTGGGATGGAAATAATGCGTCCTGGGTAAATGAGCTTATAAATGGTATTGGACTAGGATACCTTTCTTGGCACCAAGTAATGCTACTTCTAAGAAAAATTTTCATGGGGAAGACGCCCCATCATAGTCCACCAGAAAGACTAGTTGGGCTTTTGATGGCCTGAAACGCTCTCCTGGTTCGATGGAGAATTAGTATAACCAGGTCTCATGTCAAAAGAGATATACTCACTCAGCCATTGAAATGACCCTGGATGAAGAAATTGAGAAGCGTAATTATCGATTCTAAATTATTACGAGGGGACATATGGTTCTCAAACAGCTTTTAAAAAAAGATGGCGGAACTATTACGGGTAACCAGGTGACACCTTTGTCACAACTTTAAAGTTTTTCCTAGTTCCAGAAAACGAAGCAAAGAGACTGAATGCTGGCACATCAATTTGCATCATTGCCAGGCTGTTTCATTTAAGATTGTGGGACTGTTGGCTTGAAGGTAAATATTTTTAGCGTTGGTGCAGGAGCCCTAGAGTGTTGTAAATAAAGTGAGGAAGAAGGTTATTGATTCCGAAATCCATTCACAAACAAGGTAAGCATTGCTGCTAGAGCGTTCATTTATAACTCCAAACACTTAGACATTTGAGAATTATCCAATCACTTTTCTAGGAATATTTTAACGATAGTAATAAATACATAATTGAATTCAGGGGTGGATACAGGGGGCCAGGGGGTATCCCCAAGATATTTATGGTGCCTTCACTCCTTGTTTTTTTTTTTTTTTTACTCTTTTTTAGAATATTCTGTCGGTTTGGTCAATTATTGGCACCTTTGTCATATTGGGCCCCCTAAAGATTTTACTCATTTTGCTGCCCTTGTCACATTTGGTCTCTCCCAAGATTTTGTTCTAGATCCCCCCCTGGTTGTATTTTAACATGTGTAGTGTAGATCAGTCTGTATGCTTTACGATGATAGGGTACCACTAGTGAAGGTAATAGAACTAGCTTGCAGAAATCTTGCAGAAATGAGAGAATCCCTAAGTATTATCATAAGATGCGAACAGGCATCACACGACATGAGGTAGCTTGAATACAAATCGGAGGAGTCATAGGCTTTCTGGATTACTTGGCTGGAGAGAATCTTGTCTTGTGCAGCCAAGCCTCGATGCCCACTTTCATAAGGATAAGAAGAAAAAGAAGGCTAGATTTAGCATTAATTTTTTCCTAAGATGCCAGTTCAGTTTGAGAATATCATATCACTGGAAACAGGGAGCAAATAAACCGGTGGGGGACTTCAGAACAAAGTCATAGGAGACAAATAACATGAAGGCTGCTGAGAATCGCAACCCGGACTAGTGACCTGGGAGATTGGAACATATAGTCGTAAGGTACAAAGCCCCTTGAAAAAGAAGTGAGGAGAATAAAGAAGATCTCGTAGGGAAAGTTTTGTGACAGCATAAAGTTGGAAGAAGCACCCAGAGCTGCCTTCAGCTCTGTCATTAACAAAGATGGCGTTTACACAATAAGTTCAGGGGACCCTAAACCAGCCTATTAGATACATCAATCTATGACAGACAGGCTGGAAATAGAGGTTTTAAAGATTGACTGGGTCAAGAAAATGTGGATACACCTAAGCCTGGGAAAGAAAATTATTCAAATTCCACACCACTTCGATTGGTTACACTAATGTCCTTTCATCTGAAAGTGATGGAATGGGCAACTGAAACTGAAAGTCATGGTTACCTCATATTATGTGGCAACCATGAGGCTTATAAGTAATCCTGAGGCAAATGAGTTTTGGAACCAGATGTTCAACAGAAACGGACGTGCAGAAGCTGGTATGGTCCGCACAGTAAGCAATAAGAATCAAAGTATATACCATAGGCATTTTTCTAGACATAGGAGGGAGATTTGATAATGCCACTTTTGAATCCATGGGAGAAGGAAAAATAGACGAAACTATTCTAAGGTAGAATTTTGATGAACTCAGAAGCCGGCTATTGGCCATGGAACTAAAGGGTATAAAGAAATCAAAAACTAGTCTGATAAGCCTCAAGGAGGAGTGATTTTTCTGTTTATACGGATCCTTGTTATTTACCGCCGATGCTTTGAAAAACCAAAGCAAACTGTTCAATATATATATATATATATATATATATATATATATATATATATATATATATATATATATATATATATATAGCCTTCAATTAAAACGGTAAAGACCTAAAAGGCCGTAGAACTGATACGGTTAGGGGAAAGGGAAGGGGGCAGTAGCCAATCTCTTAATTTGCAGAAATTTTTATTCGTTCTAATTTTACTTGAATATTCAGTCTGATTTTTATCCATTTTAAAATTTATTTATTCACCTTATCCAGTCCCTGTGATATTTACAATTGATATGATCGCTTATAAATACCAACATCTAGGTCTAGCTTTGAACTGAGATTCAGTGATTTAAGAATAAATGAATCGCATTTCGGTTTTTCTCAAAAAAGAAACTGATACTTTAGTAATCCCTGAACTAAGCTTTGAATTACCTTCCCGGTCACATAATCAAACATATCAACAACCCATTAGGTCTCAAAGGGTGTCTGCAAGGACACTTGTTGAGGCCAATTCTCCAACGTATTTAATTGTTGGCTCGTTTCTTTTAGTGAATGATTTTTTGCTTTTATTTGTCATTTATTCGTTACCATCTGTCGATGGCAATTCAGAATTTTTCTTGGCGCAAATTGCAGATATTGGCGAAGGCTTACTTTATGGCTGTTAGGTATTTGGTTTTAATTCTTATAATTTCTAGCTTTTATTGAATTTTAGTTATCTTTTTTAATTTTGCTTTTTCAATGGTTTTGTTGACTTTTCGCGTTTGTTTTTGGTTTTTTCTTCGGCTTTTCCTTGATTTTATTATTTTGTTTGCGCTGAAGAAGAAAGGCAATTGTTTTCTCGAAATATTAGCTTCGTATGTTTTTTCAGTATCTTCATTTGGCCTTTAAAGCTCCGTTTTTGTTCGTTTACTTTATTTATTCTTTAATTAATTTAAAGAAAACTTTTCCACAAAACATATTTTTCAAAGAAAAACAAAGAGCTCCATTAAGCCAAGAATAAGCAAAAATAAAGTCAAATAATCTTCCAAGCGTAGTATTACCAAAGATCACTATCAATAAATAAACGAAACTCAAACCAAACAAATATCACAATAAATCGCAGAGTGAAACTCAAAACGAGCAAAATTAACATGAGTAGGGCTGATAACCCCCCTGCCTTCTCAAGACAAGAACACAATTTGTACTTTACTGAAAAAACAAACAAACAAAAACATGGATGGTCAATTTAACTGACATATACTGATATTTATTCCTTAAATTTTTATAATTTTAAATTAATGAAAGTATGAAAAGTGAAAAGTGAAAGTGTTTTACTGAATACACTTACACTCTTTTTATTTATTTAAATTGGAAGAGCATAATTAGTAATAGAAGTATCCCTAAAAGTTTCAACTTAATACCCCCATTAGTTCTCTATATATTGCCGAGGTGTCTTATGTGCAACCTTAAACACAATGCCTTTTGAGTTATTTTAAACCAATATATCTGTCAATGTCAATTCAGTATTTTTTGGATTCTATGCATATCGCAGATATTGGCAAATGACTCACTTCATGGTTGTTAGGTATTTGGTTTTAATTCTTATAATTTTTAGCTTTTATTGGATTTAATAAATCTTATAATTTTTGTTTTTTTCGTTTTTTTTTCCTTTCCACGTTTGTTTTTTGTTTTTTTTTTCTTCGGCATTTTCCTTGATTGTATTATTTTGTTCGCGCTGAGGAAGAGAGGCGGTTTATCTCTCAAAATATTCGCTTTGTGTGTCTCTTCAGTTTTTTCGTTTGACCTTTAAAGACCCATTTTTGATGGTTTTATTTATTTATTCTTTAATTAATTTAAGAAACTTTTTCCATGAAACAAGCTTTTCAAATAAAATTAAAGAGCTCCATTAAGCGAAAAATGCGCAAGATAAAGTCGAATAATCTTCCAAGCACATAACTACAACAAATAACTATCAGTAAATAAATAAAACTCAAAACAAACAGAAATTACAATAAATATCCGAGTCAAACTCAATACGAGCAAAAATTAACATGAGTAGGGCGATTACCCCCATGCCTCCTCAAGACCAGAACACAATTTGCTTTTTATTGAAAAAACAAAACAAAAACAAACAAATGGACCTGGAATGTCAGTTTAACTGACATATACTGTTATTTATTCCATAAAGTTTTGATATTTTGTTCATGAAAGTAAGAAAATTGAAAAGTGAAAGTGTTTCACTGGATACACTACCACTCTTTTTATTTACATAAACTGGAAAAGCAGAAATGGTAATAGTAGAATCCCCAATACTCAATGCCCCCAATCGTTCTCGATATATTGCTGAGGTGTCTTATTGGCAACAATAAACATAATGCCTTTTGATTTTATTTTAAAGCAACATTTACTTTTTAAAGCATAATGGGCCAATTGTATAATTGTTGGGGATTGACAAGCCTAATCTCCCGAAAACATAGTTACTGGACCGTTCCACTATGCTGAACAAAATGGCTGTCTCAGAATTTTGGCTGGATGCGTTTTTGAAACGAATTGGCTTGATAGAAGGGCTACTTGCCCTCCAGTCTCTTGTTATTCTTAAAAAGGACACCGAAACTTTTAATTTTGGATTAAATTAGCTCCTTTAAAAGTTTCAATGATATTTCTAGCTATTATAGAGTGGCGCTGCCTATGATATTGCTTATATGCCCTTTTGAAAACCTGCATGCATACAGTTTTTTTCTTTTAATTGAAACTCATAAAACGTTCAATAAAAGTTTCATCTTAATGCCTTTAGCGTCATTAGTCGCATTAACTACAGGGATAGTGTTAAAGGTATACATGTATTGCCTTCTGGCTAGTTCAAAATCCCCCACAACTTACCCTTAAAGGTCTAAATTAATAATGGAAATTATTCTTCAGATATTGCTTAGTCACTTTTTTGAAATTCAACATGCTTATAGTTTGTTTTGATTTAGTTCAACATCCACATGAATATTCCTTAAAAACTTCACGTTAATACCCTTAGCTTGCGCAGTAGCAATAGTTAATTCGGAAAAATTAGAAAAAAATGATGTATTTTAAACTTACGAAGGAGTGATAGGATCTTAATGAAATTTGATTTTTGGAAGGATATCGTGTCTCAGAGCTCTTATTTTAAATCCCAACTGGATCCGGTGACATTGGGGGGAGTTGGGGGGGGGGGGACTAAAATCTTGGAAAACGCTTAGAGTGGAGGGATCGGGATGAAACTTGGTGGTAAAAATAATCATAAGTCCTAGATACGTGATTGAAATAACCGGAACGGATCCGCTCTCTTTGGGGGAGTTGGGGGAGGAGGGTTAATTCTGAAAAATAAAAAAAGAGGTATTTTTAACTTACGAAGGAGTGATCGGATCTTAATGAAATTTGATGTTTAGAAGAATATCGTGTCTCAGAGCTCTTATTTTAAATCCCGACCGAATCTGGTGAAGGGGAAGTTGGGGGGAAGACCTAAAATCTTGGAAAACGCTTAGAGTGGAGGGATCGGGATGAAACTTGGTGAAAAAAATAAAGAGAAGTCTTAGATATGTAATTGACGTAACTGGAACGGATCTGCTCTGTTTGGGGGAGTTGGGGGGTGGGGTTATTTCTGAAAATTAGAAAAAATTAGGTATTTTTAACTTACGAAGGGGTGATCGGATCTTAATCAAATTTGAAGTTTGGAGAAATATCGTGTCTCAGAGCTCTTATTTTAAATCCCGACTGGATCCTGCGGCATTGGGGGGAATTGAGGGGGGAACCTAAAATCTCAGAAAACGCTTAGAGTTGAGGGATGGAGATGAAACTTGGTGGTAAAAATAAGCACACATCCTAGATACGGGATTGACATAACCGGAACGGATCTGCTCTCTTTGGGGGAATTGGGGGGGGGGAGGGTTAATTAAAAAAAAATAGAAACAAATAAAGTATTTTTGACTTACGACAGAGTGATCGTATCTTAATGAAATTTCATATTTAGAAGGACCTCGATACTCAGATCTCTTATTTTAAGTCCCGTCTGGATCCAGTGTCATTAGGGGGGGGGAGACCGAAAATCTTGGAAAACGCTCAAAGCGGAGAGATCAGGATGAAACTGGGTGGAAAGAATAAGCACAAGTCCAAGATAGGTGACTGACATATCCGGACCCGATCCACTCTCTTTGGTGGAGTTGGGGGGGGGGATAATTCTTAAAAATTAGAAAAAATGAGATATTTGTAACTGGAGTTGGAGGGGGAAACCGGAATTTTTGGAAAACGTGAAAATCGAGGTATCTTACGAATGGGTGATCGGATCTTAATGAAACTTGATATTTAGATGCGTCTTATGTCTCAGATGCTCCATTTTCAATTCGAATCGGATCCCGGGACATAGAGGGTTGGAGGGGGGAAACAGAAATCTTGGAAACCGGAAATCTTGGAAAACCCTTAGAGTGTAGAGATCGGGATGAAACTTGATGGGAAGAATAAGCACAAGTTATAGATAGGAGATTAACATAATTGGTACGTATCGGTTCTCTTTGATGGAGCTGGGGGTTGTTAATTTTGAAAAATTAGAAAAATTGAGGTATTTTTAACTTAAGAATGGGTGACCGGATCTTAATGAAATTTGATATTTAGAAGGAACTCATATCTCAGAGCTCTTATTTCAAATCCCGACCAGATCTTTTGACATTGGGGGGAGTTGGAGGGGGAAACCAGAAATCTTGGAAAATGCATATAAATGTCGTAGATACGGGATTGACGTAACTGGACTGGATCCGCTCTCTTTGGTGGAGTTAGGTGGTGAGGTTCAGTGCTTTGGCGAGATTGGTGCTTCTGGACGTGCTAGGATGACGAAAATTGGTAGGCGTGTCAGGGAGCTACACAAATTGACTTGATAAAGTTGTTTTCCCCGATTTGACCATCTGGGAGGCTGAAGGGAGAGAGAAAATTAGAAAAAGGAGGTATTTATAACTTATGAGTGGGTGATCGGATCTTGATGAGTTTAGATATTTAGAAGGACCTCGTGATTCAGAGCTCTTATTTCAAATCCCGACCGGCATTAACCCTCTGAGAAAAACAATAGCTAAGAGCTCATATGGCACTTGTGACGAGGTCGGCAGAGCCAAGAGCTCATTTGGTATGAGCTCTAGCAAAATTATAAGAATCAATAGATTGCTTTAAAATGAAAATCAGAGGGTTCTACCAATTTTTATCTTCCTAACACGTCCAGAAGCACCAAACTCGCCAAAGCACGGAACCCCACCCCCTAACTCCCCCAAAGAGATCAGATCTAGTACAGTAAAGTCAATGACGTATCTACGACATTTGCTTATTCTACCCACCAAGTTTCATCCCGATTTCTCCACTCTAAGAATTTTCAAAGATTCATGGTTCCCCCTTCAATTCCCCCCAATGCCAACAGATCTAGTCGGGATTTGAAATAAAAGCTCTGAGAAACGAGTTCCTTCTAAATATCAAATTTCATTAAGATCTGGTCACCCATTCTTAAGTTAAAAATACCTCAATTTTTCTAGTTTTTCCAAATTAACACCCCCCAGCTCCTCCAAAGAGATGAAATCCATTCCAATTATATCAATCACGTAACTATAACTTGTGCTTATTCTTCCCATCAAGTTTCATCCCGATCTCTCCACTCTTAGCGTTTTCCAAGATTTCTGTTTTCCCCCTCCAACCCCCTACGTCCCTGGATCCAATTCGAATTGAAAATGGAGCATCTGAGACATAAGATCCTTCTATAGATTAAGTTTCATTAAGTTCCAATCACCCATTCGTAAGATAAAGATACCTCAATTTTCACGTTTTCCAAGAATTCCGGTTCCCCCTCCAACTCCCCCCAATGTCACCAGATCCGGTCGAGATTTAAAATAAGAGCTCTAAAGCACAAGATCCTTCTAAATATTGAATTTCATTAAGATCTGATCACCCGTTCGTAAGTTAAAATACCTGATTTTTTCCTTTGCTTCCGATTTAACCGTCCCCTCACCCCTCTCAGGTGGTTGAATCGGAGAAATGACAATTTCCAACTTAATCTGGTCTGGTTCCTGATACGCCTGCAAAATTTCATCGTCCTTGCTTACCTGAAAGTGCCTAAACTAGCAAAACCGGGACTGACAGACCGACAGAATTTGCGATCGCTATATGTCACTTGGTTAATACCAAGTGCCATAAAAACTATTTTTTTTTTTCAACTGAAAGTAAGGAGCAAAATTAAAATTTACGACGAACAGTAATTATTCCGTACATGAAAGGGGCTGTTCCCTCCTAAACACCCCGCTCTTTACGCTAAAGTTTGACTCTTCCTCACAACTTTACTTTTTAGAACAATAAAAAACTTAGCATAAAGAGCGGGGCGTTCAGGAGGGAACAACCCCTACATACCTGGAATAACTTGCTGTTCGTTTTTAAGTTTTAATGTCGCTCCTTACTCTCAGTAGAAAAAACGAGTTTTTTATTTATTTAATACATCTAAAGCGTCTAACCGTCAAGTTGACTAAAGTATTCTTCTTTTTTTTTGGTTTTAAGGTCAATGAAACTTTCTGTCTACCTTAAGTGTTACAATTGCTTTTACTTTATAACAAGTGTGTGAATTTGTAATGAAAGTATAGACGAAAAAAAAACTTTATTCATTAGAGTTTACTGCCCACTTTGTTTTCGTAATAAATTTGGGCTGAACCAAATACTAAGTCTCTTTGAATGGAGAAGCTTTCTCTTTGTCCTGCACAATTTTCTGATTCAGGCAGTTTCATTTGAACTTTCGTGAAGCAAGCGTCCCATCAGGTAAGTTTTTGTAGATGATTAAATAAAAAAAACAAGTTTTCGAACTGAAGGTAAGGAGCAACATTAAAACTCTTTACACTATAGTTTGACTCTTTCCCTCAACTCTACTTTTTAAAACAGTAAAAAAGTTTAGCGTAAAGACTGGGGCGTTGAGCAGGGAACAGCCCCTTTCATATACGGAGTAATTTCTGTTCGTTTTAAGTTTTAATGTCGCTGCTTGCTTTCAGTTAAAAAGAAACATTTGTTTTTTTTTTATATTTAATTTCTGAACGTTTTTGAATTAATGCATGTTTTGCTTTTGGCTCTCCGCATATGAATAATGAAAACAAAATTTGCGTATTAATTAATTTTTTTTTGGCTAAGTGGCTTTCTCATAGATCGGACGATTTTGAGAAAAAAAGGAGCGGGGGTAAAGGCCGAGTTATCCTCCAATCTTTGAGTTACTTAAAAAGGCAACTAGAACTTTTAATTTTTTACGAACGTTTTTATTAGTAAAAATATACGTAACTTACGAATTCACTTATGTAGCGAACTCCTATATTCGTATGTTTTTATTACGTATATGAGGGGTTCGTTCCCTCGTCAATACCTCGCTCTTTACACTAAAGCTTAAATTTTGTCCCAATTCCATAGGAATGACCCCTGTATGACAAAGGCCATGGAATAAACAGTTGAAATTAATAAGAATACTTTATCGTAAAGAGCTAAGTATTAGGAAGAGGTGAACCCTTCATATGCGTAATAATTTCTGTTCAGCTTTTTTTTCTGATGCAAAGGAAATCCATAAAACAAAAATAAAAAAAATATGTTTCAACAAATTTTTTTCCAGTGCCATATTTTCTTTCAAGTAATGGTGTTTTTCAGGCATCCGAGAACCGATGCTCTCAGAAGGATATTGGTGAGGTTGCTGGTACTGCTGAGGCTACTATCCGACAGGCTTATCGACTTATGCTTTCATCGGCTTCGCTTCTATTTCCAGCAGACTTCAAATTTGCAATTCCCATTAAAGACTTGCCCCAAAGTTAAGCTACAGGAACAAACTTATGTTTAGTTGTGTTTTATATTTTTGTATTAGTAGCTAGCTCGCTCCCTTTTAAATATACGAGCCTTTGTATTATTTTTTTTAATCGTGGAAACGTGTTCATATATCCCATGAAAACATTCCTTCATGCAGGGCGGAGGAGGGGAATGAAATCTGTCTTAGTCCCTGACATTTTGTACGTTGGTTTTCAGCCCATCGCTTTAGCGTTACTAACACAAGAGTGATTATTGTTTATCCATAACACTAAATGACGTCCTACTAGCCTCATCTCTCTATTGTGTTTATATGTATTACCACGATTGTGTCATTTGCCATGACGTTACTAATCAATATAAAAGGATGTATCCGCTTATGACCCCTCAGTATTAAAAGTAAAAAACTATTGAAATAATGGATAAGCTAATTCAATCCAATAATGTTAAATGTCCTTATCACCCACAAGCCGATTTGATTGAAGATTCTCACGCAGGTGATAGCTTGTGCTCAGAATGTGCGCTGGTGGTAGGTGAAAGGACGATTGATGTTGGGAGTGAATGGAGAAGTTTTAGCAATGAGAAAAGCAGTGCAGGTCCATCTCGTGTTGGTGGTCCGGAGAATCTTCTTTTTGAAGGCCGTGGCCTGTCCACAATGATTGGCCCTGCTGGTCCCGGCTCGTTTGGTAAATTAGATTATGCAAAATATAATATCAGCCAGATCAGTAGCTCCGATCGAGCTTTGAAGACCGCTCTAAAGAGCCTTGAGGAAATGGCTGATAAACTCCATTTACCAAGCACTATTGTGGATGAAGCTGGGAGCCTTTTTAAAAGGTTTCATGGTGGAAAATCATTAAAAGGAAGGTCCAATAATGCTATTGCTTCGGCTTGTTTATTCATTGCCTTTCGACAAGAAGGGAACCCACGGACTTTTCAAGAATTATGTGCTGTTTCAAGCGTTAGTGTAAAAGAAATTAAACGAGAGTTTAAGCGGATTCTAAGCAATCTATCGATCACTCTCAATTTGATTACTCCCGGGGACTTTATAGCACGGTTTTGTAACAACCTTGGTTTGCCCTACTCGGTTCAAAGATCTGCTCATCATATTGCAGAAAAAGCTATGGAGTTAGATATTGTGCCAGGACGATCACCGATATCTGTTGCTGCAGCTGCTATTTACATGGCGTATCAGGCATCTAATAATCCATGCTCTCGGAAGGTCATTGGTGATGTTGTTGGTACCACTGAGGCTACAATCCAACAGACTTATCGACTTATGATGACATGGGCTCCGTTTCTATTTTCTGAAAACTTCAAATTTTCAGTTCCAATTAAATGCTTCCCCCAAAGCTAAGCTACAGAAACAAATTTATGTTTCAAACTTATTTCATAGTTAGACTTCAGCTTGTTTTTGGGGAAATGAACTGATTGTTTGCTTTTGCTTCTATATTAATGCTAATGCTTGTGTGCTTGCTTGCAGTTTGTTACATTATTATGCTTTTGTTACAGGTGCTTGGGTCAAATATACGTATTAACTGAATAGAACATCAAAGAAATCATTGCATGGTGTCAGAGGTGCAACATGGATAGTACACCAGCTCCATCAATCAACTGGTCAAGCCCCAACCTAAAATCAGAATGGAGAAAATTTAAGAGACATTGTGAGCTCATGTTTTCTGGTCCACTAAATGGAAAATCAGATGCAGTGAAATGCTCATACTTACTGATCTGGACTGGAGAAAAAGGACAGGATGTGTTCTCGACTTGGACCTTAACTGACGCGGAGGCAAACAAGCCAAAAGTATATCTAGACAATTTCGAGAATTAT
The DNA here is from genome assembly GCF_032884065.1 of Artemia franciscana. NCBI lineage: Eukaryota > Metazoa > Arthropoda > Branchiopoda > Anostraca > Artemiidae > Artemia > Artemia franciscana. The sequence continues at coordinate 3,917,797 of NC_088879.1, read as the reverse complement.
ATTCAGCCAAGTGCAAACCCCATCTTTGCCAGATACATCTTTCATCAGAGAAACCAAGCGGATGGAGAAACCATTGAGTCATATGTCACTCAGTTGAAAGTACTTGCCAAGGATTGTGAATTTGATACCCTAGAAGACCAGCTAGTTCGAGATCGGTTGGTCTTTGGAGTCAAGAATGCAAGAATCCGTGAGCGGCTTCTCAGTGAGGGAGCCACACTTACCTTGGCTAGAGCAATTGAGTGCAGTCGAGCTATAGAAACTGTGCAAGAGACCCAAGCACTTATGCTTAATGAAGAGGCGCAGATTCAGTGACAGAAAAATTCCCCTGCATGCCATTTCTGTGGTGGCCAATACTCAAGAAGCCATAAGTGCCCAGCAAAAGGGAAGCAGTGCAGCAAATGCAGGAAGATGAACCATTTTGCCTAAATGTGCAAGAGCAAAGTAGTACATGAAATTGAAACAAGAAGCGAAGTGGAAGATGGGAGAGAATTCCTGATTGAGTCCATTTCCACAGAAGAAAAGGTGGAAAAGCCTTATGCTTTTTTCCAACAAATTGGCAAGAAAGCCAGCACTGCTGCCGACTGCTGATGTGCTGACCAGCTACACCGGAGAACAGCTAAAGGTACTGGGGACAGCCAACCTAAAAGTTCAGTACAAGAACCAAACCCCCCAGACCCATACCTTTCATGTGGTCTGCACAGATAGAGCACCCATCCTGAGCCGCCAGACCAGCGAACGACTTCAGCTGATCAAGTTTGTCCTCAGTATCAGCAATCCAGCCCCAATCAGACCAGTCATCCAAAAACTCTTAAACGAATTCAGTGATGTCTTTGAGGGCATAGGGACACTGCCTGGAACCTGCAAAATATATCTGAAAGAGGGTGCAATCCCTACTATACAACCGCCAAAACGGGTTCCTTTTGCGCTACAAGCTATGTTCAAAGAGGAGTTAGATAGACTGGAGTTACTTGGAGTCATAGAAAAAGTGACCAAGCCAACACAGTGGGTGAATTCCTTGGTTCTGGTGAGAAAGGCAGATGGGTCACTCAGGATCTGTTTGGACCCTGTTGATTTAAACAGAGCAATTGAGAGACCGCATTATCCTATACCCTTATTTGATGAAGTAGCAGCGAAGTGCAAAGGTGCAAAGAAGTTCTTTAAGATGGATGCCCGAAATGGATACTGGTCGATGGTGTTGGACAAACCATCCTCTGAGTTGACAACATTCAACACCATGTACGGCCAGTATAAATGGAACCAATACCCATTTGGATTGATTTCAGCGCAGGACGAATACCAGCGAAAGATGGAGGAGGTCTTTACAGACCTGGATATCGGGCGGATCGTTGATGATATTGCAGGCATTGGTTGTATTGATGCTGAACATGACGCCAAGCTGAGGGCAGTACTCCAAGCCGCAAGAGACAAGGGAGTGCGGTTCAACAAAGAAAAATCAACCCGCACCCCGAAACCAGGAGGAACTACAGACATTATTAGGAATGTACAATTACTTGTCTAGATACATCCCCAACCTGGCTACGCTGAACAAACCCCTCAGAGACCTGTCCAAACAGCAGAAGTTCGAATGGAATACAAGCCACAAGGAGGCCAAGAGAGTGATTCAGAATCCAGTCTCAAAAAACCTTTCTTACTTTGATCCAGAGGCCAAGGAGATAGAGGTGATCACAGATGCTTCCCAGCATGGTCTGGGTGCCCAGCTAACAACAGACGGAGCAACCGTTGCTTTTGCATCTCGCTCTCTAAGTGAGACAGAGCAGCATTACTCCCAAATGGAAAAAGAGATGCTCGCAGTAACCTTTGCTTGCAAAAGATTTCACCAGTATCTGTTCGGAAGAACGATATGCGTGACCACAGACCACAAGCCTCTTGAGTCGTTCTTTGGGAAGTCTATACAAAGGGCACCTCCAAGGCTGCAGCGAATGGTGTTGGCTATTCAGCCCTATGATATCAAGCTTAGATACAAACCTGGAAAGACTATCCCTGTAGTGGACACCCTATCCCGCCTGCACCTTGCGGATACAGACATCGAGTCGCAGGTAGACATGGAAATTCTGGTTCACTCAGTCCTTCAAACTGTACCCATAGCAAGCCAAAGGCTTGCACAAATACGTAAAGAAACGACTAAAGACGAAACACTGAATTCCCTGTTGGAAACAATACAAGTGGGTTGGCCAAACGATAAAAAGAGCCTAGACAGAAAACTTGGGACCTTCTGGAATTATCGTCATGAGTTGGCAGATCTTGATGGCCTTGTTGTTAAAGGGGAGCGCATAGTCATCCCGAGATCCATGAGAGCAGGCATATTAGGCCAATTACACTCTTCCCATTTAGGAGTGGCGAAGACCAAAGAGAGGGCAAGAACGTCTGTATTCTGGCCAGGTGTCACTCTAGATATCGAGAGGCTGGTCAACCAGTGCGATGTATGCGCCAAGTTTGCCATGAACCAACAGAAGGAGCCGATGATCCTGCACAAAATCCCCGACTACCCATTCCAGAATGTAGCTGCTGACCTGTTCCAGCTCAACGGACAGGATTACATGGTCACTGTCGATTACATGAGTCGGTTCTATGAGGTTGATCGCCTGACAAACACCACATCACGGCCATCAACAAACTGAAATCTCACTTCGTCCGATATGGGATTCCCGAGCGACTTACAACTGACAATGGCCCCCAGTTCAGCGCAAAGGAATTTGAGCAATTCATGACTGACTGGGGAATAATAAACTCAACCTCAAGCTAAAACTACCATCAGTCCAACGGCTTAAGTGAAGAGGCTGTTCAAATAGCTAAAAGACTCATGGTGAAGGCCGCTGAGAGCAAGAGTGACCCGTATCTGGCACTATTGGAGTATCGGAACACACCCATAAATGGATTTGCCCCAGCTCAAATAATGGTGGGACGCCAACTGAGATCACTCCTGCCCAGCATCACACAAACTTTGCAACCAGGAGCCTTCCAATTTGACCGATTCAGACAACAGAGGGAGAAGGCCCAAGAGGCACAAAGCAAACACTATAATCATCATGCAAGGAATATGGAACCACTGAAAACGGGTCAGAAAGTGTGGGTCCAGTTGACTGACCAGGGAACCTGGAAGAAGGCAACAGTTTGCAAGACTGGCGACAGCCCTCGTTCATACTATGTACGTTTCGAAGAAGGAGGGATGTTCCGCCGCAACAGAATACACATCAAATCAAGACAAGACCCGATGGTGACTGACCTGCACGATGGTGCTAGTTGCCAAGTCAAAACTTCGAGCGTCTCGCCATCGAAGAAAGTTCTCGATTCCTTAGCTGATTCCCAAGAGACTACGGACCCCCCCCTACAGTGGAGTCTCCAACACCAAAGCAAGGTGTCACAAACAAAGAGGTGGAGGCCACGGACCGGCTCAGGCAGAGCAGATTAACCATGGAAGAAGGGCGATGGCAACTCGTTCTGGTCGTCAGGTGAAACCCCCAACAAAGTTGAATTTGTAGAAAAGAAGGGAGATGAAATGAATTGATTGTACCGAATTATAAAAAAAAAAAAAAAAAAAAAAAAAAAAAAAAAATTAAATGAATTTATAGTACTGATTTAAAAAAAAGAAAAAAAAGATTAATGAACTTATTGCACCAAATCAAAAAAAAAAAAAAAAAAAAAAAAAAAAAAAAAAAAAAAAAAAAAAAAAGATGAAATGAACTTATTGTACTAAAAAAAAAAAAACGTTCTGGTCGTCAGGTGAAACTCCCCAACGAAGTTGAAGTTGAGCATATACAATAAAAAAACACCGTTGAATCACATGAAAAAAAGAAAGAAGATGAAATGAACTGATTGTTTGCTTTTGCTTATATATCAATGCTAAGGCTTGTGTAATTGCTTGCAGTTGCTTTATTCTGCTTTTGTTACAGGTGCTTGGGTCAAATATACGTATTAACTGAATAGAACATCAAAGAAATCATTGCATTGGGTTCTTAGAAAAAAAGCATTTTCAAATACTGTTGTAACTTCAAATGGTAATAAATTGTTGATTTTAAAAACAATCTACCTCTAGGTAAGTTTTTCATACTGATATGTCTTTTCATACTGAAAATGTTTCTACATTGAGATCCGATCACCCATTCGTAAGTTAAAAATACCTCATTTTTTCTAATTTTTCAGAATTAACCCCTCCCCCAACTACCCCAAAGAGAGCGGATCCGTTCCGTTTATGTTAATCATATATCCAGGACTTGCTTATTTTTCCCACCAAGTTTCATTCCGACCCCCCCACTCTAACTGTTTTCCAAGTTTTAGGTTTTCCCCTCCCAACTCCCCCCCCCAATTTCACCAGATCCGGTCGGGTTTAAAATAAGAGCTCTGAGCCAAGATATCCTTCTAAATATCAAATTTCATTGAGATCCGATCACTCGTTCGTAAGTTAAAAATACCTCATTTTTTCTAATTTTTCAGAAATAACCCCCCCCCAACCCCCAAATACCCCAAAGAGAGCGGATCCGTTCTGTTTATGTCAATCATGTTTCTAGGACTTGTGTTTATTTTTCCCACCAAGTTTCATCCCGATCCCTCCACTCTAAGTGTTTTCCAAGTTTTAGGTTTCCCCCTCCCAACTCCCCCCCCCATTTTCCCCAGATCCGGTCAAGCTTTAAAATAAGAGCTCTAAGACACGATATCCTTCTAAACATCAAATTTTATTGAGATCCGATCACCCGTTCGTAAGTTAAAAATACCTCATTTTTCCAAATTTTTCAAAATTACCCAACCCCCCCCCCAACTACCCCAAAGAGAGCGGATCCGTTCCAATTATGTCAATCATGTATCTGGGACTTGTGCTTATTTTTCCCATCAAGTTTCATCCCGATCCCTCCACTCTTAAGTGTTTTCCAAGATTTTAGGCCCCCCCCCCTCCAACTCCCCCCAATGTCATCAGATCCGGTCGGGATTTAAAATAAGAACTCTGAGACACAATATCATTCCAAACATTAAATTTCATTAAGAATCCCATCACCCGCTCATAAGTTAAAAATACTTTATTTTTTCTATTTATTACGAATTAACCGGGCCCCCACTCCCCCCCCCCCAAGATGGTCGAATTGGGAAAATTTCTAATTTAAGCTGGTTATGTCCCTGATATGCCTGTCAAATTTCATCGTCCTAGCTTACCTGGAAGTGCCTAAAGTAGCAAAACCGGGACCGACAGACCGATTGACCGACCGACAGACCGACAGAATTGGCGATTGCTATATGTCACTTGGTTAATACCAAGTGCCATAAAAACAAGAAAAAACTAGCTATTTAAAGAGAAAACTGGAAATAGACCTATAAAATTCATGTCTGTAGCTGAAACTCTTAACATCCTAAAAAAAAAGAAAAAAAAAGAAAAAAAAAAAAAAGAAAAAAAAGAAGAAAATGATGAAACTGCTCTGATATTAATATGGAAGATTGAACGTTGTGCTAAAAAGAATGTACATATTTAAGAAAGTTTTCACAAAGAGAGTATACTTACGAAAACATAATCTACATAAATTTCCTTGACAAATTTTGTTTGCCCTTCGTATTAATGCACAACTATGGCTCAATTTTTTTGCCAGTCTTAATTAGTTAGCGGTTTCTTTCGAGACTTGGCGATTATAGCAGAAACGCTAAACAGAGAACTAAGCTTAGAGGGACAAAAGAACAAGTGGACATTTAGCTGATAATTAGGGCCAGGGCGTCCAAATATGAGTTTGGAGAGGAAATAATATATAATAAGAAAAGGATATTTACTTGATAATTAGGACCAGGGATCAATACATGTCATGCGTAAATTTTGGCTTGTCTTTATCAATTGGGCTTGACTATGATGTGGTCCTAAGATTGTGAATAAAAATGCACTGAATGCACTTCCTTTTTTACCGTATTTTACATAGAACAAATTTTCGTTTCCGTCAAATTTTATTCCAGTGCCATATTTTTCTTGGGACATATAGTTCCTTGGGATATTTATTTTATTCTCATTTTTTTTCAATATTTTGTTTTCATTTTGTCAGTTTTATGTCATTTAGATAAAACTTTTTCTTTAATAAAAACTATGAAGGAACAGCTCTTAAGATCCTCTCTGAAGCTTTTTTTTCTTATGCAAAGGAAATCCATAAAAAAAAAAAAAAAAAAAAAATATGTTTCAACCAAATTTTATTCCAGTGTCATATTTTCTTTCAAGTAATGGTGTTTTTCAGGCATCCGAGAACCGATGCTCTCAGAAGGATATTGGTGAGGTTGCTGGTACTGCTGAGGCTACTATCCGACAGGCTTATCGACTTATGCTTTCGTCGGCTTCGCTTCTATTTCCAGCAGACTTCAAATTTGCAATTCCCATTAAAGACTTGCCCCAAAGTTAAGCTACAGGAACAAACTTATGTTTAGTTGTGTTTTATATTTTTGTATTAGTAGCTAGCTCGCTCCCTTTTAAATATACTAGCCTTTGTATGATATTTTTTAGTCGTGGAAACGTGTTCATATATCCCATGAAAACATTCCTTCATGCAGGGCGGGGAGGGGGTTGAAATCTGTCTTAGTCCCTGACATTTTGTACGTTGGTTTTCAGCCCATCGCTTTAGTGTTACTAACACAAGAGTGATTATTGTTTATCCATAACACTAAATGACGTCCTACTAGCCTCATCTCTCTATTGTAATTATCGCACTTTTTTTGAAGTTATTCGAATACATACAGCTCCATTTGCCTGAAAAACTCCACTTTCTAAACCTTTATTTTGCTCCCTACTTTTGTGCTTTTTATCAACACAAAATTTTGATAAAATCCATCCGAGAATTAATAGTGCTTGATAAAAAAAAACAAAACACTATTAACATTACTCATCTATTGAAATTACCGCCCTTCTATTGTGAGCATTGGATAAATGAGAGATCCCAGACAGTGAAGGGGGAATTCTCCTCCCCCCAGCCCATTCACAAAAGGCAAAACACCTAAAAAAGGTCTAACATATTATAATACTAAGAAAAATCCATCATCTTCACGAGAATGCTGGTTTTTTTCCAAACCGTTCGTCCCAATTTCTGGAATCTTCTTTTTTTTGTACCCTTGTTATCAACACAACGATTTACGCAATCAATGCGAGGGAAAACAGATAAGCAGCCATAGGTAAATATAAAAACACTGGAAAATACTAAAGAGACACTTAAATTTTTTTTATTTTTTTTTCTAAGCTTCCTCTTTTAGAGCTTAATGGACCTTTATTGGATTGTTTCCTTAATTAAAAGAAGATTTCGACCAAAATATTTGTATTTATTATATTTTGTTTTACATTATGTATTTTATTATATATTATTTTACATAGACAATATTATATTTTATTACCCTTCTTTTTCCTAGCGGATAAAAAATAAAATAGGGAAGCAGGATAAAAAATAGCTTGAAATGGCAATAGGATTAATTTTATAAAATATCACAAATCACTTCTTTTTCCTACGTAACTTACCTTAGTATTGATTAGACTCTCTGAAGTTGGAGAATATGAGTTCAAGTTATTTTGTGATAATGATGATAAGTATTTTATCGTCCTGTGGTGGCGCAGTGGGTTTGACCTTAGCTTGGTAATACGGGACCCAGAGATCGAATCATGCTGCAGCAATGCACTGCAGGGCCGACGCAGGGACCTTAGTAGTCAAGAAGCGTCGTTAATCTGATACAATACAATACAATAAGTATTTTATCTGGAATTGCCTGGAGATTATGTCTTAGCTTTTGTAAATAATCAAACGATGATCAATGTGGCAAAATTAATCTAGTGCTTAAAAGGAAGAAGATGAAATTTTGATTCGTTTATTGTGGGATAGGATAATTTCAATGGAGCAATTTTAAACTATTTCTTCTGACCTATTTCAAACTTTACTTCTAACGCAATATAAAAGGGATGGAAGAATCTTGGTTAATCCCGCGGATTGTTTTTTGATAGTTCTGAATTTAGCAATTTTTTGAATGAATTTTTTGCTTCTTCATGAGTAAAGCTCTTGGCAACTCTAAAAAGTGGCTACTGGATAGAGAGACATAGGAAGTATCTGTCATTGGTAGGGTATCAATGAGAATTCTTATGAGTTTAATATCACATGGTAAATCCAAGATAGTTAAAAAAAACAATATGAAATATCACAAATCACTTCTTTTTACTACGTAATTTACCTTAGGATTGATTAGACCCTCTGAAGTTGGAGGATTAATTTGTGATCGTTTTTCAAATCTTGACGGAAATCCCCCTCCGTGAAAATTGTTTCCCAGAAACCCTCCCTTCCCCAATGAAAAGTTTCTCCCGTGAAAAGTTCCCCTATTGAGTATTTGTCCCAAGAAGAATAGTATAGAGTTTAAGTTATTTTGTGATAATGATGATAAGTATTTTATCTGGAATTGCCTGGAGATTATGTCTTAGCTTTTCTAAATACTCAAACGAGAGTAAAAATAAAATAAAAAATCAGCAAAAAAATGCAATTCTTCTAATGTATGCACTGTTATCAAAATTCTGTTTTTAGAGTTTCGGTTGGTATTCAGCCGATTCACTCCTTACTTGCAATTCGTTTCAACGAACTGTTTGATCAAATCTTCAATGAAAATATTATACCCGTTTGCAGCAAATGATATACCCGTATGTAATTTTGGAGTGCCACTCCAACTTTGGAGTGGTCCTGGAACGAATGCTGCAACATTTAGTCTTCAAAATATTTTAGAGCTGGAGAAAAAAGAATCGTTTTTGGTCATTTTTAGACCGTTTTGAGATAAATTTTTTTTGTCATGTTTAAGAGCTAATTTTAATTTCTTTTTTATTGCTCTAAAGCTTGTTAAACTATTTTCATTTTTCTATTTTCGGTAAAAACTTGGAAATAATTTACTTACTATTGGGGATAGATGTTTGCTTTTCTAAATTAGTAATCTTGATCTTAATGGAGCAAGGTAAATAAATTGTATGCATGTTGTTTTCAGAACATGTCACAATTCATTTTGGACAAAGGAAATGATCAAGGAGTCTTTTGGTTGAGAAACATTTCAGGCTATTATAGGCAAATCGCTTTATATAGGAAGAAATTATTTTTGTAAATTTAGTATTTTGTTCGTTTTCTGTAAAGCATGGTTTAAATTTTAAAAAAAAGAAAAATAAAAATAAATCAAGATTGTTGTACAAGTTAAATCGAAGAAAAACTTAAGGTATAGGAAATAAATAATTATTTAGGCATTATTTAAATAAAGTCACCGCAATAATCAAGTTGGAGTGTCATTCAGTATATCAAAATAAGGGCTCTATTTTTCTTTTTAAAAAAATTGGGCAAAGGTCACTTAAAATTGGCAAGTTTTTAGTAGACTCGAAGAAAATATCGATATAAATATCAGTAGGCGTTTTTCTACGGTTCTTCTCGGGTGAGCTTTCAAACCAAATACAAGACAGTCTTTTTATCGGCTTTAATAAGCAGAATATGGCATTTTGTTCAGTTTTTGGTGTACTTGCAACCCTTTTGAAACTGATTCTCAAGCTTTTTGAGTGAAACGCAGCAACAGTTATCAAACTTTCAACCTTTTTTTTTTTAATTTTTTCCCATTTTCCATTTATGGAAAATGGCAAACAGAAAAAATTTGAAATATTTTCAAAAATATTTCATTCGTATTACTTGTTACTCTTGCTCCCTTGACACGCTGATGCAACCTACACCAAAGCCATCCGTACATAAGAGAAAGCAAAATTAAGTAACAAATCAAGCGATCCTTTTTCAGCAAAAATGGTGATTGTCGTTTATTTAATTTGAAAACCATAATTTCGAAATTTTTGGTTAATTTGTTGACATACAGAAAAGTAACATTCAATTAGCCATATATAACTAAGAAGAATTTAAGAAAAATTAGGAATTCAATTTCTAATTCAAAAAAGCCTCACCAGTTTTGTTGTTGTGGTAGTAGTGGGCGTAAAAAAAAAAAAAAAAAAGCGTGTGAAAGACTGCAAAAAACACCATATGGTGCCGAACAGCTTAAGAAGATATAAAGCTTAAGGGTTAATTTGTTGACATACTTCAAAGTAACATTCAATTAGCCATATATAACTAAGAAGAATTTAAGAAAAATTAGGAATTCAATTTCTAATTAAAAAAAGCCTCACTAGTTTTGTTGTTGTGGTAGTAGTGGGCGTAAAAAAAAAAAAAAAAAAAAAAAAAAGCGTGTGAAAGACTGCAAAAAACACCATATGGTGCCGAACAGCTTAAGAAGATATAGCTTTCTTTTGAAGGTTTTGGGAATCACCAGATTCAATACTTGAATTTTTATGGACGGAAAGTTGTTAAATTTAAGTGATTGGTTTTGGTTATTTATTTTGATGGTCTTGCGTGGCAACACTGATAAAAATGTTGTAAGTTCCTAAAGTGTTCTTAATTGTGAAAAAAAGAAGAAAAATCGAAGACAAATTGCGTTTTCAGGTATGAATAGAACTAAGATATTTCTATGGGGAGGGGGGTATTTGATGTCCTTGGTGCGTTAAGAGTGACGTGATTTAGTGGATGTGGTTTATCTTGTCAGGGTTGCCGCTAAACTTTTGAATGAAGAATACCCAACAGTTGCCTTACATTTGCTACGTAGTACCACAGTTAATTCACCAGGATAATAATGTCGAATTTTATATGAAGGTTTTCTTTACAGCTTTACCCAACTCGGTTCAAAGGGCTGCACATCATATTGCGAACAAAGCTGGCGAATTAGATATTGTCCAAGGACGATCACCAATTTCTGTCGCTGCAGCTGCTATTTACATGGCCTCTCAGGTAATCTGTTTTTAATTTTGTCATTTTATATTATACTACTTATTTATTTCATATTATTTATTTTTATAATTTTTCTTTCATTTTGTCGTGTTATTATTTTTTTGTAGTTTTCGCAAAGAAACTAGTCTTATTTCAATAGCTGTCAATAGACAAACTCGTTTTGATACACTTAGAAATCTCTTTTCAATGTTCTACCCAAAACTAAGTTTCATGTCTTTCTCTTTCTCATTGAAAAATATTTGAAGGCATTCTTTCGCTTTCTTTTCTTTGTAGAGAAAAACTATTAATAAAATTTGACTGACTGAATATCGAATAATTTGAAACGAATCGTTTTAAAAGCGATTATCTTTTCTTCAATGAGTGATTTCTGACTTGGAAGAATTTTGAAGTGATTCAAGGGTACGAGCGAATTGCAGTTGATTAGGCTCTGGTTGAATTTTCTATAGAGATTGTGCTATGGCTAAATAAATATGTTTCGAGTGGATTGTGAAGTTTTTTTTGCCATTTGGACGGGTATTTAAAACTGGATAGAAGCAAACAGATAGATAAATAATTTATTGCTAAACAAAGCTAAGAGGCTATAGGATTGTGTTTAGATATAATAGGATTTTTTTATAACAAATATATAATTAAAACAAAATTTTGTTGCTGTCTCCCTTAAAAACGAAGCTCATACTGGGGGGGGGGGGTTGAGAAAACGAAATTGATGGTAAAGAAAAAAAAATACACATTTGGCCATTGACGCTACTAGTACCACCACACTATTCAATGAATAAATATGAAAAAACATTGTTTTTACATCTGGAAATAGTATTCGAAACGGGGAATCGTCCTAAAGTCAGCCTTAGGTATCAAACATAGTATATATATGTATATATATATATATATATATATATATATATATATATATATATATATATATATATATATATATATATATATATTACAACAGTAGCGATAACTCCTATACTCTCCATTAAAGATGTTTGGGACACATCAGTCGCACACCTTTCTTCATGACTCCCCTTCGCGCACACGTAATGATGAATTTTAGCACATTAAGATGGGGTATGGGAGACCCATTGCTCTGACGTATTGCTAACTTCCCTGTCCGCGCGCTGTGATGTGTCCCATTTCCGAAAACGATTTTTGCTACTGCTTAATATTTATACTGTGGGATCAAGCGATAAGGTATCTTCTGAAACAAGTGATTTTTTGACAATCCTACAGCTTTGACTTACATCAAAAGGACAAGGTACTTACATCATTGGATTGGTTAGTGGAAGTTTTATCCATTCACCGAGCCATAATTATGATATCACTTAGAATTTCCCTCTTGGAAGGACCTGAACTTCCTTAAAAAGGGGAAAATAGTCATTTTTTCGATGATTTCCAGCCAATTGTTAACATATTTTCAATCGAAAAAACCATATACACCCAATTTAAAAAATTGAATTTGGCAGATGGAAAAAAATGAGTTTTAGCGATGAAGACTGATACCTAAATTGCAATTTTACGAACAGTAAAACCATAGGATCACAAGAAATATAACATACTAAAATGCATTGGGCACATGAACCTTAAGGGCCTCAAGTGCATAACTAATAATTGGCTTTGAGTGCGTTTTGAAGTGTCTTTAACAACGTATTTTGACATGCAGTCAACGAATATTGACTTTAAAATGGATTTAGACTTTAGTTTTTTCAAGAAAAACATATAAAAGCCGAATTTTACGGGAAAAATCCTGATTTTTTTTAAAATGTTCGGGAAATTCATTTTTTACCTTAAATCACTTAAATTCATTTTGTGAATGAATAACAAAAAATTTAGGAACGAAAGACCTTGCGACTCCGAATACACGTAGTCAAAACTTCTTAGGCAGCCCAAAACTGTGCATCTTTTTTTCGCAAGTTTGCTCCTTGTGACCTAAAATTCACGGAGTCAAAATATCTTAGGCGGGCCAAAATTGTTCAAAAATCAATTTTTTTTTTTTTGTAAAAAATTCCCTACTAAACTGTAAATATGAGACAAAAAGGTTAAGTGCAACCAGGATAACGAAGGAAATCTAATTTCAACCAAACGATCCCCCCCCCCCCGTAGTTCATTGCAAATAGTAGCGGTGTGATTTACCCTGTGTCGGTCACTCAGATCTCAGAAATAATATTTAAAAGAAAACTGTATTTTGAATATGACTGGTGAAAGCTTAAAAAAAGGTATGAAACTTAAGAAACAAATGTGAACAAAACCTATTGGGGTTATCCTTGATTAAAATCACAGTATAGGCTACTTCGCTTTGATTTTACGCTAATAGTCTTTTTGAGTTTTCCACTCGTCTTGGTTCTGCTGGTCCTCAACTAGGTCCGTGCAGTTCTCCCATAAACATTCTAGGATGCAGGTGGCTATTGCAGCCAAGACCTTCAACGTGAGCCTTTTGCTGTTTGACAACCTGACTTCCACGTCCCTTGAAGACATTAGCAGCCGCTCTGGGACAGACATCGTATCTATCATGGCTGGAACGTTCACCATCTTGAAGACACCAAGCTTAAGCGACAGAGTTCAGACTGGAAGTATTCCTATTCCAAGTAGTTATCTAAAAGAAGACATGATAGAAGTGATACTGAGTGGCAGAGGGTGTTGACAAGGGTGTTGACTCGTTTGGGGTTGACAAGGAACATCGATATTGACAGTTTTCTGACGAAAAGTCTGTGTGGAAAAGAGCGTTTCACCATTTTTAACCTTATAAAGGTTAAGCAGCGCTTGTTCTCTGGCTTCTACCAATTCATCTTTTGACGGTTCCTCAGTTTTCATTGGAAACTGAAGCCGTTTCGTGAGAACGCTTGTCCCTTTCCGCAAGTGTGATTCTGGCCGGCTTGCTGAAATGTTCAGTCCTGATGAAGTACCACAGTCTAGGAAGACATGCCAGAACACCATGTCATTTGCATTGTGACCAAGGTTGTGCTTCACTTTTAGAATGCTGAAATTCTTCCAAATTAATAGACTTGCTTTCAAATTGATAGAAAGGTCAATCATGGCTTTCTGCTGAGCTATAAGAGACCAGCGAATCTGTATCACTACCGACACTATAAACTTCCGTCATAATCACAGTAGAAACACATGTCTTTACGATAAAAAGTCAACATCATTGTTGGTGTGATGAGCTTTAATTCCCTCCTTCTTTAGTCCCAGCGCCAGTTGCAGGATGAACCTCTGCTTGTTCCCTTTGCTGGTAGAAATTATCTTTTTTTATGGCACATGGTATTAACCAAGTGACATATAGCAATCGCCAATTCTGTCGGTCTGTCTGTCTGTCGGTCCCGGTTTTGCTGCTTTAGGCTTTTCCAGGTAAGCTAGGACGATAAAATTTGGCAGGCGTATCAGGGACCGGACCAGATTAAATTAGAAATAGTCATTTTCTCGATTTGACCATCTGGGGGGGGGGGAGTGGGGGTAGATTAATTCGGAAAAAATAGAAAAAATGAAGTATTTTTAACTTATGAGCGGGTGATTGGATCTTAATGAAATTTGATGTTTGGAATGATATTGTGTCTCAGAGCTCTTATTTTAAATCCCGACTGGATCTGATGACATTGGGGGGAGTTGGAGGGGGGGAAACCTAAAGTCCCGGTTTTGCTACTTTAGGCACTTCCAGGTAAGCTAGGACGATGAAATTTGGCGAGATAATCAGGGACCGGACCAAATTAAATTAGAAATAGTCGTTTTCCCGATTTGACCATCTGGGGGGGGGGGGCGGGTAATTCGGAAAAAATTGAAAAAATGAAGTATTTTTAACTTATGAGCGGGTGATTGGATCTTAATGAAATTTGATGTTTGGAATGATATTGTGTATCAGAGCTACTATTTAAAATCCCGACCGGATCTGATGACATTGGGGGGAGTTGGAGGGGGGAAACCTAAAATCTTTGAAAACACTTAGAGTGGAGGGATCGGGATGAAACTTGATGGGAAAAATAAGCAAAAGTCCCAGATACATGATTGACATAATCGGAACGGATCCGCTCTCTTTGGGGTATTTGGGGGGGGGGGGGGGGTAAATCTGAAAAATTAGAAAAAATTAGGTATTTTTAACTTACGAACGGGTGATCGGATCTCAATGAAATTTGATGTTTAGAAGGATACCGTGGCTTAGAGCTCTTATTCTAAATCCCGACCGGATTTGGTGACGGGGGGAGTTGGGAGGGGGAAACCTAAGACTTGGAAAACACTTGGAGTGGAGGAATCGGGATGAAACATGGTGGGAAAAATAAACACAAGTCCTAGATAGATGATTGACATAAACGGAACGGATCCGCTCTCTTTGGGGTAGTTTGGGGGGGGGGGGGTTATTTCTGAAAAATTAGAAAAAATGAGGTATTTTTAACTTACGAACGGGTGATCGGATCTCAATGAAATTTGATATTTAGAAGGATATCGTGGCTCAGAGCTCTTATTTAAAACCCGACCGTATCTGGTGACATTGGGGGGGGGGGGAGTTGGGAGGGGGAAACCTAAAACTTGGAAAAAACTTAGAGTGGAGGGATCGGGATGAAACTTGGTGGGAAAAATAATCAAGAGTCCTAGATACAGGATTGACATAACCAGAGCGGATCCGCTCTCTTTGGGGTAGTTGGGGGAGGGGTTAATTCTGAAAAATTAGAAAAAATGAGGTATTTTTAACTTACGAACGGGTGATCGGATCTCAATGAAATTTGATGTTTAGAAGGATATCGTGTCTCAAAGCTCTTATTTTAAATCCTTACCGGATCTGGTGACATTGGGGGAAGTGGGGTGGGGAAACCTAAAATGATGGAAAACGATTAGATTGGAGGGATCGGGATGAAACTTGGTTGGAAAAATAAGCAGAAGTCTTACATACGTGATTGACATAATCGGAACGGATCCGCTCTCTTTGTGGTAGTTGGGGGGGGGGGGGTAATTATGAAAAATTAGAAAAAATGAGGTATTTTTAACTTACGAACGGGTGATTGGTTCTCAATGAAATTTGATGTTTAGAAGGATACCATGTCTTGGAGCTCCTATTATAAATCCCGACCGTATCTGGTGACGGGGGGGGGGAGTTGGGAGGGGGAAACCTAAAACTTGGAAAACACTTAATGTGGAGGGATCGGGATGAAACATGGTGGGAAAAATAAACACAAGTCCTAGATAGATGATTGATATTAACGGAACGGATCCGCTCTCTTTGGGGTAGTTTGGGGGGGGGGGGGGGGGTATTTCTGAAAAATAAAAAAAAATGAGGTATTTTTAACTTACGAACGGGTGATCGGATCTCAATGAAATTTGATATTTAGAAGGATATCGTGGCTCAGAGCTCTTATTTAAAACCCGACCGTATCTGGTGACATTGGGGGGGGGGGGGGTTGGGAGGGGGAAACCTAAAACTTGGAAAAAACTTAGAGTGGAGGGATCGGGATGAAACTTGGTGGGAAAAAAAATCACAAGTCCTAGATACATGATTGATATAACCAGAACGGATCCGCTTTCTTTGGGGTAGTTGGGGGAGGGGTTAATTCTGAAAAATTAGAAAAATGAGGTATTTTTAACTTACGAACGGGTGATCGGATCTCAATGAAATTTGATGTTTAGAAGGATATCGTGTCTCAAAGCTCTTATTTTAAATCCTGACCGGATCTGGTGACATTGGAGGAAGTGGGGTGGGGAAACCTTTAATGATGGAAAACAATTAGATTGGAGGGATCGGGATGAAACTTGGTTGGAAAAATAAGCAGAAGTCTTACATACGTGATTTACATAATCGGAACGGATCCGCTCTATTGGGGGGGGGGGAATTCTGAAAAATAAGAAAAATGACGTATTTTTAAATTACGAAGGAGTGATCAAATCTTCATGAAACTTCATATTTAGAAGGACCTCGTAACTCAGATCTCTTATTTTAAATCTCAACCGGATCAAGCGTAATTGCGGGGGGGGGGAGGCAGTTGGGGGGACCGGAAATCTTAGAAAATACTTAAAGCGGTGAGATCAGGATGAAACTGGGTGGGAATAATAGAAACCTGTCTAAGATACGTGACTGACATAACTGGACCGAATCTGCTCTCTTTGGTGGAATTGGGGGGGGGGGGGGTAATTTTGAAAATTGAGGTATTTGTAACTTACGAAAGGGTGACCAGATCTTAATGAAATTTGATATTTAGAAGGATCTTGTGCTTTAAAGTTCTAATATCAAATTTCGACCAGATCTTGTGACATTCGAGGGAGTTGGAGGGGGAAACCGGAATTCATGGAAGAACGTGAAAATTGGGGTATTTTTATCTTACGAATAGATGATCGAATCGTAATGAAATTTGATTTTTAGAAGGAATTCTTGTCTCAGAGCTCTTATTTCAAATCCCGACCAGATCTTTTGACATTGGGGGGAGTTGGAGGGGGAAGTCTTGGAGAAACACTTGGAGTGGAGGAATCGGGATGAAGCTTGGTGAATAGAATAAACAAATGTCCTTGATACGTGATTGACAGAATCATACTGAATTCGCTCTCTTTGGGCGAGTTGGGGGGAGGGCTTCAGTGATTTGGCGAGTTTGGTGCTTCTGGACGTGCTAGGACGATGAAAATTGGTAGGCGTGTCAGGGAGCTGCACAATTTGACTTGATAAAGTCGTTTTCCCAGATTCGATCATCTGGGGGGCTAAAGGGAGAGTAAAAATTAGAAAAATTAGGTATTTATAACTTACGAGTGGGTGATCGGATATTAATGAATTTTGATATTTAGAAGGACATCGTGACTCAGAGCTCTTATTTTAAATCTTGACCGGCATTAAGCCTCTTATTTTCCTTTTTAAATCAATCTATTGATTCATAGAATTTTGTTAGAGCTCATACCATATGATCTCTTGGCTCTTAGCTCTTTTCGCCTCGTCACAAGTGTCATATGAGCTCTTAGCTCTTGTTTAACTGAAAGTGGCGTAGAATATGTGAACTAGATCTTACGGCTAGAGACCCCTTTTGTTCATTTTTGATGAGCGCAGTTTTTGGTCGAAGTTCTACATGTATATGCTTCAAAGAATGTATCTGCATTTTCAAATTCATTTTTAAATCCAAGACTGCATCTGCATTTTTGAAATGCTGCCTCAAGTTAGCCACATAGCTGTCGCAGATAGCCTTATGGCCAAAAAAAATTCTACTTGCCGTGATATCTTGTGTAGCAGCCGTCCTCCTTCAATAGCAAAGTAGCAAGAAAGTTCGAGGGTCTCTGGGACTAGAGTATTCTTAATAGATGGGGTTTACAGAAGATCCCTTGTTGGGACCTCTCGTTTCTCTCTCTCTCTCTCTCTCTCTCTCAGTCTCTCTCTCTCTTTCTTTCTCTCCTTCTCCGTTCCCCTTACTCTTTTGTATTTCGTGCACTGCCTGTGGTTTCGATGTGCACTTAAATGAACATGTTTTTTTTGTCATTTCCTGTAGCAAGAAAGCTTTGATTTTATGCATGTAAATATTTCATCTTGTGGAACTTGAAACACAAATCTTAAAATTAATATTATATTTTATAGTGTCTTAATTAAAAAAAAAAGTTCATTTATGGTCATTAGGGGGAGAGAGGTTATAGAAGTTGTTGGATTCACTTGTCAAAGTTCTAAAAACACTGATATTTTCGCTAATTTTTTTCTTTCCGTTTTTTTTTCTTTGTTGTAACATTTTCTTAATTTAGAGCTGAAGCGCTAATTTTAAAATTTTAATGTGTTTTTTTCCTTTTTATGTTGTCTTACATGTATTTCTTTTCATTGTACAAATTTTAAGGGACAATTTTTTTTTTTTTAAGTATAAAAATATTTTTTCTTACCCATAGGCCTATCAGTTTTTATTTTTTTTCTGTGTACGGAGGTGGGAGAAATTAAGACATTAAATTCAATTTTAGCTATTCGTATCTTTGTTTTGCCCCGCATGTCGCTGCCACCATCAATTTGTTACGTCTATCCTTATTGTCGCTGTTATTATTTATATTGTTGTTATCGTACAATTGTAAAAACGAAGTTCAGGCTTTTAGGGGTCAACTTTAATGGGTCAACTTTGACGAAGTTGACCCATTAGTATCAATTTTCTTCACACACTCGCGCACATCCAACCAAAAATAAAAGAAGATGTAGCACTAACAACCGCCGGGTTGTTATACTGCTGGGCTAATCGTTGTTTTTCCCTATCTTGAGAACCCCACCCACCAGCTTCAGACCGTTTTTGGTTGGCAACACTCACCTTTCAAAAGAGAGGGAGAGTCCCCCCTTTTCCAACTATCAGCAGCAATTGGTATATGATTCTTAGAACCGGTACTAGCAAAAGAATTTTTTCTGCCACCTCGAGTTTCTCCTCAAGGGATTTTATCTTACGCCACTTTCGGGTCTCCATATATCCGGGGAAACTAATTTCCCCCTTCTGTATGATTCTGTCAGACATTACTGGCTTCAGTCCATCCAACCTCGGCAGCTTACTGCACAGAAGACCCTGCTCCGTGGTCAGACTCTGGGCAGGACTAACAGTGGTTGTATGGCAACTGAAATAAGCAGTAGTAGGCCCATTTTTTGCTACCCCATGCAGGGGCACCACGAGAAATTCGCCAAACTACTCCTGCTTCCTATGCATACCCGCTTCTAAGTTGTTAATTTTTTATGGGAAGGTTTTCGGCAGAAAATTTGGGAATTTCTTGTTTAAAACATTTAATTTCTTGTAAATATTTTATTTTCATCAAAAATTCCCTCAATGTTTAATTTTCTTTCTTCTTATATGATGCTACAATCACAATAAAAAACAGAAGATGAAAATTGATATTTTGCTTCAAATTGAAAAAAAAAGGAATTCTAGATTGATCTCATTTTTTATTTTTACCACCATGTCATGTATCACCTATGCTTTTGATTACTGTTGAATGCACCTTTCTAATTTTCTTGAGTGCAAAGAAAATTCCGCTTTCTTTAATGGAGGAGCATTCCATTTGGTCTCTATCCAAAACATTCATTTTCTACTGTATACAGTATGGAGAACGAAAGACCTATTACTTACCATTTGTATAAATGTTTGATGGGCCAAGAAAGGATTTTTATTGCCAACATAACTTTTTTTATGATAAACGGCTATGAGATAGTAACTTATTGATAGACCAATATAATGGATAATAAGTGATCAAATGTATCATCCATCTCTAAAAAAGTTAGGAAGAGGTGATTGATATTTATTTTTGTCTAGTAGATACGTAGGAGGCTCGTCTTTTAGAATACTTGAAGGGCTGAACCAGAAAACGGTCAGAGGGAAGGACTTAAACGTCTTTTATTAATAATAAATTATAGTTTATCTATTTCCTATCATAAACAAAAAGATCCCAAACAGATTGAAAAAAAGTAAGGAAAATGACCTAACATAATATATTTTAATTCAATACAATCATATAAAAGTGTACATAAGAATGTAAATAAAAAATAAAATAAAAAAAGTAATAAAAATAAAATAAGTAAATAAGTGTAAATAAATAAATAAACGCAAGTAAATAAATAAAAATGAATAAGTAAATAAAAGTGTAAATAAAAGCGTACATAAAAGTGTACAGAATTTAAAAAACTCGGTTGGTTTCTCAATTGACATTTCAATGTGGTATCCAAAATTTTTAAACGTGTTTTTGTGTGATTGGTGTTTTTGGCGTTTTTGTCGTGCTTTCGAGTCTCGCTCTCAGGTCGCGTTTCCGTGCACGGCTCAAGTCTTTGGATAAATAAAATTCTATGCTATATTAATTTATGTCTGTTTCTATAATAATAGTGTTTAAAAAAAATTTACGGTGCAAATTGGCAAAAAAATGTATTGATCGAAAAAAGTTAACAAATCCCGACTTGATTAAAAAAGGCTTGCTGATCAACAAGTATTGAGGTCGTGTTTAGTCAAGGTGCTGAGGAATGTAATAACTAGAAGATTCTTTGGATTATTTTTTTTTTCTTAGCCAAAACTATTTTTTTTTTCTTAGCCAAAACTAGACTGACGTGATTTATCGTCTAAGTGCCTGTTGCACTTTGCTGCTGCACTATCTATTCACAGAAAAGTCATTTAAAAAAAACACAGAAATTCTGTTGCCGCTTATGATTTGTCAGATGTCTCCCAAGAATGACAGCTGAAAGTTCGGTATCACCTATCTCTTGGATTACTTTTGGCTCATTACTCATCAGTTGCCTTTTGTTCAGGGCTTCCACTATCCCTGGATTTTCGGGGATTTCCCCGTAATCCGAAACAAATCCAAAATCCGAAAATCTCTGGCTCCCCGAAAAAAATTGCCTGGGCCTAAAGGTGCAAAAACGCTTCGGCATAGGGGCGCAAAAGCTAATTTCGGCCCTTTATTTACTAATTCAATTTCTAACGTATGGTAGTGAACTGTATCATGATGCTAGAAAGAAAATTCAAACTGGCTATTTTGAGATTGCTGCTAATCAAGCGAAGTATAATCGACACAGGCTTTATTCTACTTTTGTTATCATGCTATCTTCTACTTTTGTGTTCTTTATCCCCTTTTTAAATAAGAAAGATATTAATCAATCGGATCTTTTTATTTTAAATAATGTAAATTGTTTTCTTGTGTCCCCTCTTGGCATAAGAATTATAAATTATTTGTAAGTTTGGAGGAACCGATGTAACAGCGAAACTGGCCATACTGCATGGAGAGACATCAGATTGAGTTTTTCACAATTTTTTGCCACGTTATCGTGGAAAGAAAATTCAAACAGGCTATTCTGGGATTGTTACTGATCAAGCGACGTATAATCGACACAGGCTTTATTTATTTTTTTATTTTTTTTTGTTCTGGTCTTTATCCCCTTTTTAAATAAGAAAGATATTAATCAGTCGGATCTTTTTACTTTAAATATTGTAAACTGTTTTCTTGTGTCCCCTCTTGGCATAAGAATTATAAATTATTTGTAAGTTTGGAGGAACCGTTGTAATAGCGAAGCTGGCTGTACTGCATGGAGAGACACCAGATTGAGTTTTTCACTATTTTTTGCCACGTTATCCTTTAGTCCGTCCGTTTAATTAATTACATTGTTATATATTTGTTTGTGTATTCTTTCTCTTTTATTGTTTTACTCCATAGGTGTCATTTTCCTATATAATGTGGGTTACAAAATACATGAATTAATTAATAAAAAATGAGAAGTTGATTCGATGTGAGCTATCATTAAAAGATCAATATTAATAAACATAAAGTTAGATTGTCATAGAAATTACATTGAAAAATTAAATGCAGCATAAAACAGCATAAATAAAGTAGCATAATGGAGCATAAAGATTCAACAAACCGATATTTTTCTTATAAAGCTATTCTTGTGTTTACAGTTTTTCCTTGATAAAACGACAAAAGAAAAACGGTTACGGTGCCTTAGGAATTTGTGTTGTGACGCAAAGGAAATCCCATAAAGAAGATAGGAAAAAAGAAAACTAATAATTTAACAAGAAAACTGGAAATAGAGCTGGAAATAGAAACTGGAAATAGAGCTCTGTCAATTCCAATCCGTACCTGAAATTGACAATGCCATTCGGGAAAAAGTAGAAAATGGCAAAACTGTTATAAATCTGGATATAACAAAATAGAACATTATGCTGAAGATATCTTCTGAATCTTGGTTGTGACCCAAAGGAGAGCTCATGAAAGAAAGCAAAAAAAAGCTTGAAAACTTACAACTTAAAGAGAAAATTAAGAGAATGTTTATATGTAAGAAATATTTTTCAAAATCAGTATTATTAAGGTAAAATTTTTCTTGTCCTTTTTTTTGGGGAATATTTTATTGTCATTCATTGTAATTGTCAGTTTTTTTGTTTGTTTTTTTCATTGCTACTATTATTATAAAGCAACAAGATTATTTTGAAGCTTTTTCCTTTTGTTGAGGAAATTTCAAATAGAGGAATAAAAGATTAAAATGTGACTAATTGCTTAAATAGAAAACTGGAAATAGAACCTCTTTTTAATACTTACTTTACTTACATACTTACGTTGCTAAAACAAGATAATCTACTTAGCCTTTTAAGTTTCCTTGGGACATTTATTTTATTTTCATTTTCTTTCAATATTTTGTTTTCATTTTGTCATTTTTTGTCATTTAGATCAAACTTTTCTTTAATAAAAAACTACAAAAGAACAGCTCTTAAGATCCTTTCTGAAGCTTTTTTTCTGATGCAAAGGAAATCCATAAAAATAAAACAAGAAAAAACAAGCTATTTAAAGAGAAAACTGGAAATAGACCTCTAAAAATTCCTGTCTGTAGCTGAAACTCTTAACATCCTAAAAAAAAAGAAAAAAAAAAGAAAAAAAAAAGAAAAAAAAAAGAAAAAAAAAAAAAAAAAAAAGAAAAAAAAAAAAAAAAAGAAGAAGAAAATGATGAAACTGCTCTGATATTAATATGGAAGATTGAACGTTGTGCTAAAAAGAATGTACATATTTAAGAAAGTTTTCACAAAGAGAGTATACTTACGAAAACATAATCTACATAAATTTCCTTGACAAATTTTGTTTGCCCTTCGTATTAATGCACAACTATGGCTCAATTTTTTTGCCAGTCTTAATTAGTTAGCGGTTTCTTTCGAGACTTGGCGATTATAGCAGAAACGCTAAACAGAGAACTAAGCTTAGAGGGACAAAAGAACAAGTGGACATTTAGCTGATAATTAGGGCCACGGCGTCCAAATATGAGTTTGGAGAGGAAATAATATACAATAAGAAAAGGATATTTACTTGATAATTAGGACCAGGGACCAATACATGTCATGCGTAAATTTTGACTTGTCTTTATCAATTGGGCTTGACTATGATGTGGTCCTAAGATTGTGAATAAAAAAGCACTGAATGCACTTCCTTTTTTACCGTATTTTACATTGAACAAATTTTCGTTTCCGTCAAATTTTATTCCAGTGCCATATTTTTCTTGGGACATATAGTTCCTTGGGACATTTATTTTATTCTCATTTTTTTTCAATATTTTGTTTTCATTTTGTCAGTTTTATGTCATTTAGATAAAACATTTTCTTTAATAAAAACTATGAAGGAACAGCTCTTAAGATCCTCTCTGAAGCTTTTTTTTCTGATGCAAAGGAAATCCATAAAACAAAAATAAAAAAAATATGTTTCAACCAAATTTTATTCCAGTGCCATATTTTCTTTCAAGTAATGGTGTTTTTCAGGCATCCGAGAACCGATGCTCTCAGAAGGATATTGGTGAGGTTGCTGGTACTGCTGAGGCTACTATCCGACAGGTTTATCGACTTATGCTTCCGTCGGCTTCGCTTCTATTTCCAGCAGACTTCAAATTTGCAATTCCCATTAAAGACTTGCCCCAAAGTTAAGCTACAGGAACAAACTTATGTTTGGTTGTGTTTTATATTTTTGTATTAGTAGCTAGCTCGCTTCCTTTTAAATATACGAGCCTTTGTATTATTTTTTTTAATCGTGGAAACGTGTTCATATATCCCATGAAAACATTCCTTCATGCAGGGCGGGGGAGGGGGTTGAAATCTGTCTTAGTCCCTGACATTTTGTACGTTGGTTTTCAGCCCATCGCTTTAGTGTTACTAACACAAGAGTGATTATTGTTTATCCATAACACTAAATGACGTCCTACTAGCCTCATCTCTCTATTGTAATTATCGCACTTTTTTTGAAGTATTCGAATACATACGGCTCCATTTGCCTGAAAAACTCCACTTTCTAAACCTTTATTTTGCTCCCTATTTTTGTGCTTTTTATCAACACAAAATTTTGATGAAATCCATCCGAGAATTAATAGTGCTTGATAAAAAAAAGAAAACACTATTAACATTACTCATCTATTGAAATTACCGCCCTTCTATTGTGAGCATTGGATAAATGAGAGATCCCAGACAGTGAAGGGGGAATTCTCCTCCCCCCAGCCCATTCACAAAAGGCAAAACACCTAAAAAAGGTCTAACATATTATAATACTAAGAAAAATCCATCATCTTCACGAGAATGCTGGTTTTTTTCCAAACCTTCGTCCCAATTTCTGGAATCTTCTTTTTTTTGTACCCTTGTTATCAACACAACGATTTACGCAATCAACGCGAGGGAAAACAGATTAGCAGCCATAGGTAAATTTAAAAACACTAGGAAATACTAAAGAGACACTTAAAATTTTTTAATTGTTTTTTCTAAGCTTCCTCTTTTAGAGCTTAATGGACCTTTATTGGATTGTTTCCTTAATTAAAAGAAGATTTCGACCAAAATATTTGTATTTATTATATTTTGTTTTACATTATGTATTTTATTATATATTATTTTACATAGACAATATTATATTTTATTACCCTTCTTTTTCCTAGCGTTTTCCAATATCTCATGCCTAGCCAGTGTGAACTCAAATTATTTTCGACTAAAAAAGAAACTAAGAGAAAAAACAATACAAAAATACAATCGCCCTAACTCCTTTTTAAGGGATAGCTTGTCTGTTTCCTAAAACTGGCACATTTTGTTGGGAAACGAAGTGAAACATAATTTCTTCCCGTTTTGACCGTATTTTAGTTTAAGAACACGTGCCAATGATGAAATTGAGAAGCAAGCACAACTACATGCTACGATCATGTTCATGTTTTTAGAAGAAATAGTTTAAAATTGTTCCATTGAAATTATCCTATCCCACAATAAACGAATCAAAATTTCATCTTCTTCCTTTTAGGCTCTAGATTAATCTTGTCGCATTGATCATCGTTTGAGTATTTAGAAAAGCTAAGACATAATCTCCAGGCAATTCCAGATAAAATACTTATCATCATTATCACAAAATAACTTAAACTCTATACTATTCTTCTTGGGACAAATACTCAATAGGGGAACTTTTCACGGGAGAAACTTTTCATTGGGGAAGGGAGGGTTTCTGGGAAACAATTTTCACGGAGGGGGATTTCCGTCAAGATTTGAAAAACGATCACAAATTAATCCTCCAACTTCAGAGGGTCTAATCAATCCTAAGGTAAATTACGTAGTAAAAAGAAGTGATTTGTGATATTTCATATTGTTTTTTTTAACTATCTTGGATTTACCATGTAATATTAAACTCATAAGAATTCTCATTGATACCCTACCAATGACAGATACTTCCTATGTCTCTCTATCCAGTAGCCACTTTTTAGAGTTGCCAAGAGCTTTACTCATGAAGAAGCAAAAAATTCATTCAAAAAATTGCTAAATTCAGAACTATCAAAAAACAATCCGCGGGATTAACCAAGATTCTTCCATCCCTTTTATATTGCGTTAGAAGTAAAGTTTGAAGTAGGTCAGAAGAAATAGTTTAAAATTGCTCCATTGAAATTATCCTATCCCACAATAAACGAATCAAAATTTCATCTTCTTCCTTTTAAGCACTAGATTAATTTTGCCACATTGATCATCGTTTGATTATTTACAAAAGCTAAGACATAATCTCCAGGCAATTCCAGATAAAATACTTATTGTATTGTATTGTATCAGATTAACGACGCTTCTTGACTACTAAGGTCCCTGCGTCGGCCCTGCAGTGCATTGCTGCAGCATGATTCGATCTCTGGGTCCCGTATTACCAAGCTAAGGTCAAACCCACTGCGCCACCACAGGACGATAAAATACTTATCATCATTATCACAAAATAACTTGAACTCATATTCTCCAACTTCAGAGAGTCTAATCAATACTAAGGTAAGTTACGTAGGAAAAAGAAGTGATTTGTGATATTTTATAAAATTAATCCTATTGCCATTTCAAGCTATTTTTTATCCTGCTTCCCTCCCAGAAAAGATGTATTGGAGCCGAAGTTGGTCGTAATTGGCTTGATTAGCAATGATTTTCCCTTTATTTAGGAAACAAAAGACCTAATATTAATTACTATCCCATACCTGAATATTAAAGGATCCGAAGAAGGAATAGAGAGACATTTGCAACTTCATACACTCTTCGACAAATGGCGTGGCCATCGACCAAAAGGCAACGTATGCATGCTATTACTGCTAACACCAATTATTATTAATGCTATTGCTACTACTATTATCACTGGTACTTTTACTGTTAAAGCTAAGCGTATTAAGGTGAAATTTCAGGGGACGTTGAACTAAATAAAAACACACTGTGCGCATGCAGGTTGTCAAAAGGACTTATTAGCAATGCCCCAGGAACTGTTTAGGGTGTTAAGTTGAAACTTTCTGCTTTTGTTTAGGGGAGTATTAAAAAAGGAAAAGGTACTACATGCACACTTTTTCTAATGTTACTTCTACAACATTTGCTACTGCTGATACCAAGGGTATTAACGTGAAGCTTTCGGGGAATGATTAGGAGGATGTTAAACTAAATCAAAACATACTATGAGAATGCAAATTGTCAAAAGGGTGTAGCGGCAATATCTATTGAACGGCTTTGAGTATTAAGTACTGCTGCTAGTTTACTTCTACTGGTGAGGCTTATGGTGTTAAGGTGAAACTTTCAGGAAATGGCTTGGGTGAGCTTCAACCAAATAAAAACACTATATGCTTGGAGGTTGTCAAAAGGGTAGGCTATGTAAGCAATATTTTGAGAACGATTGGAATATTAAGTTTAACCTATCAGGACATGATGAACTAATTACGGAGCCCTATGTGGATGTTACCATTATTAATACTATTAGTACTGCTACAATTACTACTTTGAAGGATGTATCAAGGTAAAACTTTCAGAGAATGTTTAGATGAATGATAAACTAATCAAATCTACTATTTGCATTCTGGTTGCCCAAAGGACGTATGAGTAGTTTCTCAGGAATAGCTTAGAGGGTTAAGTTGAAACTTTCAGGGCGTGTTGAGAGGAATTTTGAACTAACCAAAAGGCACTCTGTACATACTGCTGCGGCTTCTACTACTCTTACGACTATTACTACAGAGACTAAGGGCACGAAGACTAAAAACACATTCTGTGCATGTAGGTTTTCAAAGGGGCGTATTAGCAATAACCCATATCATCAATTTAACCCGTATCAGCCATTTAACTGTGCATACTACTACTATAAGTAGTGGTAGTACTGCTCTTGCTATTAGTACTACAGTTACTAAGTTACTTATTCCTCATGCCGGGGTGGCATTGAGCGCGTCGTCAGGCCTCTGTAGATACAGACATATTTTAACAAATGAACTAACAACATTTTGATACAATCCTAATAAGGGAGGGGAGATTAATGCCAGGTTTGCTTCTCACTCATTTGGACTATCTGTCTTGGCTTTTTCTATAATTAGCCATTTTATTTTATTATAATTTTTATATGATTAGCAATTCAATTCCTAATAAGGGGGGGGGGTTAATGCCAAGTTTGCTTCTCACTCAATTGGACTATCTGTCTTAGCTTTTTCTACAATTAGCCATGGCTTGATACCCACAACTATTCCATTTTCAAATCTTTTTCAATTCATTTCACTATTCCATTTAATTCAGCAGAATTCCAGCCTGGTCCAGAAATTTTCTAAGACTCATTCCACCGGAACTTGGGCCATCTCCTTGGACGATTTAAGCCGCTACTGATTGGCTAAAAGTCATGCAGAATCTGATCCTATGAGTCATCAGACATCCGCAGAAAATATCTGAACCAACGTCCGCTGATCAGTCTGGACAGAAAAGAGTGACCTCGCAAGTGGCTAATGCTAACAATTATGTCTATCATATTCTTTCAGTTCTCCGGAGCCTCTTGGATTAAATTGTACTAACACGGTGTTGGAAAGCTGCAGTGGCTGCAGTATATGTATGATGATTTAATTGACGTCATACTATAAACTTATGTATTACCACGATTGCATCATTTGCCATGACGTTATTAATCAATATAAAAGGATGTATCCGCTTATGACCCCTCAGTATTAAAAGTAAAAAACTATTGAAATAATGGATAAGCTAATTCAATCCAACAATGTTAACTGTCCTTATCACCCACAAGCAGATTTGATTGAAGATTCTCACGCAGGTGATAGCTTGTGCTCAGAATGTGCGCTGGTGGTAGGTGAAAGGACGATTGATGTTGGGAGTGAATGGAGAAGGTTTAGCAATGAGAAAAGCAGTGCAGGTCCATCTCGTGTTGGTGGTCCGGAGAATCTTCTTTTTGAAGGCCGTGGCCTGTCCACAATGATTGGCCCTGCTGGTTCCGGCTCGTTTGGTAAATTAGATTATGCAAAATATAATATCAGCCAGATGAGTAGCTCCGATCGAGCTTTGAAGACCGCTCTAAAGAGCCTTGAGGAAATGGCTGATAAACTCCATTTACCAAGCACTATTGTGGATGAAGCTGGGAGCCTTTTTAAAAGGTTTCATGGTGGAAAATCATTAAAAGGAAGGTCCAATAATGCTATTGCTTCGGCTTGTTTATTCATTGCCTTTCGACAAGAAGGGAACCCGCGGACTTTTAAAGAACTATGTGCTGTTTCAAGCGTTAGTGTAAAAGAAATTAAACGAGAGTTTAAGCGGATTCTAAGCAATCTATCGATCACTCTTAATTTGATTACTCCCGGGGACTTTACAGCACGGTTTTGTAACAGCCTTGGTTTGCCCTACTCGGTTCAGAGATCTGCTCATCATATTGGAGAAAAAGCTATGGAGTTAGATATTGTGCCAGGACGATCACCGATATCTGTTGCTGCAGCTGCTATTTACATGGCGTCTCAGGCATCTAATAATCCATGCTCTCGGAAGGTCATTGGTGATGTTGTTGGTACCACTGAGGCTACAATCCAACAGACTTATCGACTTATGATGACATGGGCTCCGTTTCTATTTCCTGAAAACTTCAAATTTTCAGTTCCAATTAAATGCTTCCCCCAAAGCTAAGCTACAGAAACAAATTTATGTTTCAAACTTATTTCATAGTTAGACTTCAGCTTGTTTTGGGTGAAATGAACTGATTGTTTGCTTTTGCTTATATATTAATGCTAATGCTTGTGTGCTTGCTTGCAGTTTGTTACATTATTATGCTTTTGTTACAGGTGCTTGGGTCAAATATACGTATTAACTGAATAGAACATCAAAGAAATCATTGCATGGTGTCAGAGGTGCAACATGGATAGTACACCAGCTCCATCAATCAACTGGTCAAGCCCCAACCTAAAATCAGAATGGAGAAAATTTAAGAGACATTGTGAGCTCATGTTTTCTGGTCCACTAAGTGGAAAATCAGATGCAGTGAAATGCTCATAATTACTGATCTGGACTGGAGAAAAAGGACAGGATGTGTTCTCCACTTGGACCTTAACTGACGCGGAGGCAAACAAGCCAAAAGTATATCTAGAAAAGTTCGAGAATTATATTCAGCCAAGTGCAAACCCCATCTTTGCCAGATACATCTTTCATCAGAGAAACCAAGCGGATGGAGAGACCATTGGGTCATATGTCACTCAGTTGAAAGTACTTGCTAAGGATTGTGAATTTGATACCCTAGAAGACCAGCTAGTTCGAGATCGGTTGGTCTTTGGAGTCAAGAATGCAAGAATCCGTGAGTGGCTTCTCAGTGAGGGAGCCACGCTTACCTTGGCTAGAGCAATTGAGTGCAGTCGAGCTATAGAAACTGTGAAAGAGACCCAAGCACTCATGCTTAATGAACAGGCGCAGATTCCAATTAAGCAGGAGGTGGAAGTGGTTCAGAGACAGAAAAATTCCCCTGCATGCCATTTCTGTGGTGGCCAATACTCAATAAGCCATAAGTGCCCAGCAAAAGGGAAGCAGTGCAGCAAATGCAGGAAGATGAACCATTTTGCCAAAATGTGCAAGAGCAAAGTAGTACATGAAATTGAAACAAGAAGCGAAGTGAAAGATGGGAGAGAATTCCTGATTGAGTCCATTTCCACAGAAAAAAAGGTGGAAAAGCCTTATGCTCTGATAAAACTAACAGGAAACGATAGTGAATTGGCGTTCAAGATAGACACTAGTGCCGAGGCCAATATTTTGCCGCTCAAAGACTTCAACAAATTGGCAAGAAAGCCAGCGCTGCTGCCGACTGCTGATGTGCTGACCAGCTACACCGGAGAACAGCTAAAGGTACTGGGGACAGCCAACCTAAAAGTTCAGTACAAGAACCAAACCCCCCAGACCCATACCTTCCATGTGGTCTGCACAGATAGAGCACCCATCCTCAGCCGCCAGTCCAGCGAACGACTTCAGCTGATCAAGTTTGTCCTCAGTATCAGCAATCCAGCCCCAATCAGACCAGTCATCCAAAAACTCTTAAACGAATTCAGTGATGTCTTTGAGGGCATAGGGACACTGCCCGGAACCTGCAAAATATATCTGAAAGAGGGTGCAATCCCTACTATACAACCGCCAAAACGGGTTCCTTTTGCGCTACAAGCTATGTTCAAAGAGGATTTAGACAGACTGGAGTTACTTGGAGTCATAGAAAAAGTGACCAAGCCAACACAGTGGGTGAATTCCTTGGTTCTGGTGAGAAAGGCAGATGGGTCACTCAGGATCTGTTTGGACCCTGTTGACTTAAACAGAGCAATTGAGAGACCGCATTACCCTATACCCTTATTTGATGAAGTAGCAGCGAAGTGCAAAGGTGCAAACAAGTTCTTTAAGATGGATGCCCGAAATGGATACTGGTCGATGGTGTTCGACAAACCATCCTCTGAGTTGAGAACACCATGTACGGCCAGTATAAATGGAACCGATACCCATTTGGATTGATTTCAGCGCAGGACGAATACCAGCAAAAGATGGAGGAGGTCT
The DNA here is from genome assembly GCF_032884065.1 of Artemia franciscana. NCBI lineage: Eukaryota > Metazoa > Arthropoda > Branchiopoda > Anostraca > Artemiidae > Artemia > Artemia franciscana. The sequence continues at coordinate 3,886,311 of NC_088879.1, read as the reverse complement.
TTACAGAACTGGATATCTGGCGGATCGTTGATGATATTGCAGGCATTGGTTGTACTGATGCTGAACATGACGCCAAGCTGAGGGCAGTACTCCAAGCCGCAAGAGACAAGGGAGTGCGGTTCAACAAAGAAAAATGTGTTTTCGACACTACCTCCATCACCTACTTCGGACACAGACTGACAACAAGCGGCATCGCCCCAGATCCAGAGAAAACCCAGGCGTTAGAAAACATGCCCGCACCCCAAAACCAGGAGGAACTACAGACATTTTTAGGAATGTACAAATACTTGTCTAGATACATCCCCAACCTGGCTACGCTGAACAAACTCCTCAGAGACCTGTCCAAACAGCAGAAGTTCGAATGGAATACAAGCCACGAGGAGGCCAAGAGAGTGATTCAGAATGCAGTCTCAAAAAACCTTTCCTACTTTGATCCAGAGGCCAAGGAGATAGAGGTGATCACAGATGCTTCCCAGCATGGTCTGGGTGCCCAGCTAACAACAGACGGAGCAACCGTTGCTTTTGCATCTCGCTCTCTAAGTCAGACAGAGCAGCGTTACTCCCAAATGGAAAAAGAGATACTCGCAATAACCTTTGCTTGCAAAAGATTTCACCAGTATCTGTTCGGAAGAACGATATGCGTGACCACAGACCACAAGCCTCTTGAGTCGATTTTTGGGAAGTCTATACAAAGGACACCTCCAAGGCTGCAGCGAATGATGTTGGCTATTCAGCCATATGATATCAAGCTTAGATACAAACCTGGAAAGACTATCCCTGTAGCGGACACCCTATCCCGCCTGCACCTTGCGGATACAGACATCGAGTCGCAGGTAGACATGGAAATTCTGGTTCACTCAGTCCTTCAAACTGTACCCATAGCAAGCCAAAGGCTTGCACAAATACGTAAAGAAACGACTAAAGACGAAACACTGGTTTTATTGTTTGGGTTGGCCAAACAATAAAAAGAGCCTAGACAGAAAACTTGGGCCCTTCTGGAATTATTGTCATGAGTTGGCAGAACTTGATGGCCTTGTTGTTAAAGGGGAGCGCATAGTCATCCCGAGATGCATGAGAGCAGGCATATTAGGCCAATTACACTCTTCCCATCTAGGAGTGGCGAAGACCAAAGAGAGGACAAGAACGTCTGTATTCTGGCCAGGTGTCACTCGAGATATCGAGAGGCTGGTCAACCAGTGCGAGGTATGCGCCAAGTTTGCCATGAACCAACAGAAGGAGCCGATGATCCTGCATAAAATACCCGACTACCCATTCCAGCATGTAGCTGCTGACCTGTTCCAGCTCAACGGACAGGATTACATGGTCACTGTCGATTACATGAGTCGGTTCTTTGAGGTTGATCGCCTGACAAACACTACATCACGGCAGGTCATCAACAAACTGAAATATCACTTCGTCCGATATGGGATTCCCAAGCGACTTACAACTGACAATGGCCCCAGTTCAGCGCAAAGGAATTTGAGCAATTCATGACTGACTGGGGAATAATACACTCAACCTCAAGCCCAAACTACCATCAGTCCAACGGCTTAAGTGAAGAGGCTGTTCAAATAGCTAAAAGACTCATGGTGAAGGCCGCTGAGAGCAAGAGTGACCCGTATCTGGCATTATTGGAGTATCGGAACACACCCATTGATGGATTTGCCCCAGCTCAAATAATGGTGGGACGCCAACTGAGATCACTCCTGCCCAGCATCACACAAACTTTGCAACCAGGAGCCTTCCAATTTGACCGACTCAGACAACAGAGGGAGAAGGCCCAAGAGGCACAAAGCAAACACTATAATCAGCATGCAAGGAATATCGAACCACTGAAAACGGGTCAGAAAGTGTGGGTCCAGTTGACTGACCAGGGAGCCTGGAAGAAGGCAACAGTTTGCAAGACTGGTGACAGCCCTCGTTCATACTATGTGCGTTTCGAAGAAGGAGGGACGTTCCGCCGCAACAGAATACACATCAAATCAAGACAAGACCCGATGGTGACTGACCTGCACGATGGTGCTAGTTGCCAAGTCAAAACTTCGAGCATCTCGCCATCGAAGAATGTTCCCGATTCCTTAGCTGATTCCCAAGAGACTACGGACCCCCCCTACAGTGGAGTCTCCAACACCAAAGCAAGGTGTCACAAACAAAGAGGTCCCGGCTCAGGCAGAGCAGATTAACCATGGAAGAAGGGCGATGGCAACTCGTTCTGGTCGTCAGGTGAAACCCCCAACAAAGTTGAATTTGTAGAAAAGAAGGGAGATGAAATGAATTGATTGTACCGAATTTAAAAAAAAAAAAAAAAAAAAAAAATGAAATGAATTTATAGTACTGATTTAAAAAAAAAAAAAAAAGATGAAATGAACTTATTTTACCAAATCAAAAAAAAAAAAAAAAAAAAAAAAGATGAAATGAACTTATTGTACTAAAAAAAAAAAAAAGGAAATCGTTCTGTTCGTCAGGTGAAATCCCCAACGAAGTTGAAGTTGAGCATATACAATAAAAAAAAACACCGTTGAATCACATGAAAAAAAGAAAGAAGATGAAATGAACTGATTGTTTGCTTTTGCTTATATATTAATGCTAATGCTTGTGTGCTTGCTTGCAGTTGCCTTATTATGCTTTTGTTACAGGTGCTTGGGACAAATATACGTATTAACTGAATAGAACATGATAGAAATCATTGCATTGGGTTCTTAGAAAAAAAGCATTTTCAAATACTGTTGTAACTTCAAATGGTAATAAATTGTTGATTTTAAAAACAATCTACCTCTAGGTAAGTTTTTCATACTGATATGTCTTTTCATACTGAAAATGTTTCTACATTGAGATCCGATCACCTGTTCGTAAGTTAAAAATACCTCATTTTTTCTAATTTTTCAGAATTAACCCCTCCCCCAACTACCCCAAAGAGAGCGGATCCGTTCTGTTTATGTTAATCATATATCCAGGACTTGTGCTTATTTTCCCCACCAAGTTTCATCCCGACCCCTCCACTCTAACTGTTTTCCAAGTTTTAGGTTTCCCCCTCCCAACTCCCCCCCCCCAATTTCACCAGATCCGGTCGGGTTTAAAATAAGAGCTTTGAGCCACGATATCCTTCTAAATATCAAATTTCATTGAGATCCGATCACTCGTTCGTAAGTTAAAAATACCTCATTTTTTCTAATTTTTCAGAAATACCCCCCCCCCCCCCCAACTATCCCAAAGAGAGCGGATCCGTTCCGTTTATGTCGATCATGTATCTAGGACTTGTGTTTATTTTTCCCACCAAGTTTCATCTTGATCCCTCCACTCTAAGTGTTTTCCAAGTTTTAGGTTTCCCCCTCCCAACTCCCCCCCCCCATTTTCCCCAGATCCGGTCAAGCTTTAAAATAAGAGCTCTAAGACACGATATCCTTCTAAACATCAAATTTCATTGAGATCCGATCACCCGTTCGTAAGTTAAAAATACCTCATTTTTCATAATTTTTCAGAATTACCCCCCCCCCCCCCAACTACCCCAAAGAGAGCGAATCCGTTCCAATTATGTCAATCATGTATCTGGGACTTGTGCTTATTTTTCCTATTAAGTTTCATCCCGATCCCTCCACTCTTAAGTGTTTTCCAAGATTTTAGGTTCCCCCCCCCCCCCTCCAACTCCCCCCAATGTCATTAGATCTGGTCGGGATTTAAAATAAGAGCTCTGAGACACAATATCATTCCAAACATTAAATTACATTAAGAATCCCATCACCCGCTCATAAGTTAAAAATACTTCATTTTTTCTATTTTTTACGAATTAACCGGGCCCCCACTCCCCCCCCCAGATGGTCAAATTGGGAAAATTTCTAATTGCTATAAAAACAAGAAAAAACTAGCTATTTAAAGAGAAAACTGGAAATAGACCTATAAAATTCCTGTCTGTAGCTGAAACTCTTAACATCCTAAAAAAAAAAAAAAAAAAAAAAAAAAAAAAAAAAAAAAAAAAAAAAGAAGAAGAAAGTGATGAAACTGCTCTGATATTAATATGGAAGATTGAACGTTGTGCTAAAAAGAATGTACATATTTAAGAAAGTTTTCACAAAGAGAGTATACTTACGAAAACATAATCTACATAAATTTCCTTGACAACTTCAGAGGGTCTAATCAATCCTAAGGTAAATTACGCAGTAAAAAGAAGTGATTTGTGATATTTCATATTATTTTTTTTAACTATCTTGGATTTACCATGTGAAAATTAAACTCATAAGAATTCTCATTGATACCCTACCAATGACAGATACTTCCTATGTCTCTCTATCCAGTAGCCACTTTTTAGAGTTGCCAAGAGCTTTACTCATGAAGAAGCAAAAAATTCATTCAAAAAATTGCTAAATTCAGAACTATCAAAAAACAATCCGCGGGATTAACCAAGATTCTTCCATCCCTTTTATATTGCGTTAGAAGTAAAGTTTGAAATAGGTCAGAAGAAATAGTTTAAAATTGCTCCATTGAAATTATCCTATCCCACAATAAACGAATCAAAATTTCATCTTCTTCCTTTTAAGCACTAGATTAATTTTGCCACATTGATCATCGTTTGATTATTTACAAAAGCTAAGACATAATCTCCAGGCAATTCCAGATAAAATACTTATCATCATTATCACAAAATAAATTGAACTCATATTCTCCAACTTCAGAGATTCTAATCAATACTAAGGTAAGTTACGTAGGAAAAAGAAGTGATTTGTGATATTTTATAAAATTAATCCTATTGCCATTTCAAGCTATTTTTTATCCTGCTTCCCTCCCAGAAAAGATGTATTGGAGCCGAAGTTGGTCGTAATTGGCTTGATTAGCAATGATTTTCCCTTTATTTAGGAAACAAAAGACCTAATATTAATTACTATCCCATACCTGAATATTAAAGGATCCGAAGAAGGAATAGAGAGACATTTGCAACTTCATACACTTTTCGACAAATGGCGTGGCCATCGACCAAAAGGCAACGTATGCATGCTACTACTGCTAACACCAATTATTATTAATGCTATTGCTACTACTATTATCACTGGTACTTTTACTGTTAAAGCTAAGTGTATTAAGGTGAAATTTCAGGGGACGTTGAACTAAATAAAAACACACTGTGCGCATCTTTGGGAAGTCTATACAAAGGGCACCTCCAAGTCCCCCCCCCCAATGTCACCAGATCCGGTCGGGTTTAAAATAAGAGCTCTGAGCCACGATATCCTTCTAAATATCAAATTTCATTGAGATCCGATGACTCGTTCGTAAGTTAAAAATACCTCATTTTTCTAATTTTTCAGAAATATCCCCCCCAACTACCCCAAAGAGAGCGGATCCGTTCCGTTTATGTCAATCATGTATCTGGGACTTGTGCTTATTTTTCCCATCAAGTTTCATCCCGATCCCTCCACTCTTAAGTGTTTTCCAAGATTTTAGGTCCCCCCCCTCCAACTCCCCCCAATGTCATCAGATCCGGTCGAGATTTAAAATAAGAGCTCTGAGACACAATATCATTCCAAACATTAAATTTCATATAGTCAGATAGTTTCATTTCAGATAGTCAAATTGGAAAAATTTTTAATTTAAGCTGGTTATGTCCCTGATACGCCTGCCAAATTTCATCGTCCTAGCTTACCTGGAAGTGCCTAAAGTAGCAAAACCGGGACCGATTGACCGACCGACAGACCGACAGAATTTGCGATTGCTATATGTCACTTGGTTAATACCAAGTGCCATAAAAACAAGAAAAAACTAGCTATTTAAAGAGAAAACTGGAAATAGACCTATAAAATTCCTGTCTGTAGCTGAAACTCTTAACATCCTAAAAAAAAAGAAAAAAAAAAAAAAAAAAGAAAATGATGAAACTGCTCTGATATTAATATGGAAGATTGAACGTTGTGCTAAAAAGAATGTACATATTTAAGAAAGTTTTCACAAAGAGAGTATACTTACGAAAACATAATCTACATAAATTTCCTTGACAAATTTTGTTTGCCCTTCGTATTAATGCACAACTATGGCTCAATTTTTTTGCCAGTCTTAATTAGTTAGCGGTTTCTTTCGAGACTTGGCGATTATAGCAGAAACGCTAAACAGAGAACCAAGCTTAGAGGGACAAAAGAACAAGTGGACATTTAGCTGATAATTAGGGCCAGGGCCTCCAAATATGAGTTTGGAGAGGAAATAATATATAATAAGAAAAGGATATTTACTTGATAATTAGGACCAGGGACCAATACATGTTATGCGTAAATTTTGGCTTGTCTTTATCAATTGGGCTAGACTATGATGTGGTCCTAAGATTGTGAATAAAAAAGCGCTGAATGCACTTCCTTTTTTACCGTATTTTACATAGAACAAATTTTTGTTTCTGTCAAATTTTATTCCAGTTCCATATTTTTCTTGGGACATATAGTTCCTTGGGACATTTATTTCATTCTCATTTTTTTCAATATTTTGTTTTCATTTTGTCATTATTATGTCATTTAGATAAAACTTTTTCTTAAATAAAAACTATGAAGTAACAGCTCTTAACATCCTCTCTGAAGCTTTTTTTTCTGATGCAAAGGAAATCCATAAAAAAAAAAAAAAATATGTTTCAACCAAATATTATTCCAGTGCCATATTTTCTTTCAAGTAATGGTGTTTTTCAGGCATCTGAGAACCGATGCTCTCAGAAGGATATTGGTGAGGTTGCTGGTACTGCTGAGGCTACTATCCGACAGGCTTATCGACTTATGCTTCCGTCGGCTTCGCTTCTATTTCCAGCAGACTTCAAATTTGCAATTCCCATTAAAGACTTGCCCCAAAGCTAAGCTACAGGAACAAGCTTATGTTTAGTTGTGTTTTATATTTATATTAGTAGCTAGCTCTCTCCCTTCTACATATACGAGCCTTAGTATTATTTGTTTTAATCGTGAAAACGTGTTCATATATCCCATGAAAACATTCCTTCTTGCAGAGCGGGGGAGGGGGTTGAAATCTGTCTTAGTAAAGATTAATTATGCACTGCACAAAATGCCTTTGAGAAAACGAGTTTTCATTTTAGATGTTCTATATCTGAACAAGTTGTTTGTTGCAATTTATTTAATTTTTACAAGCACCAAAAGGCTGCAAGTTATTTGTTTCTTGGGTCAATCATCTATTCACAAATACTTTATATTAATATTTAATCTATTGTCAAAACCTCGCTCAATCTGTACTTCATTTCCATATTTTACGTTGAATTCAGAGATTTGTTGTACCATTGGAAAAGACAAGCTTTCGCCTGTAGGAATTCTTAGGAACAAAATGTTGTCAAAATATGAACCTCACCATTTTATTGCTTTTAACAGAAGGTGTATTAAAATATACCTACTAACCATAGGTAAAGAGGTCTTAGTTTGAAATTCTGTAGAGACTGAAAAGTTTTAGACCAGTTTTTCAGATCTAAAAGTTTTTCAGATCTAAAAGTTTTCAGATCGTAAAGAATTACCACTGAGTTGGTAATTCTTTACGAGGGGTATGGGCTCGATTCAGAGTTGATCCGGCTTTAAATCGGTACCTTGAGAAATATGTGGAAGGTAAGCAGGAAAGGCGTGCGAAAGCACAGGATGGCTGGCCCCCAACCCCCCCCCCCCCATTGTACTTCCTGGCTGAAGGGCGATGAAACAGAGATCAGCACCGCCGGTTCGGACCTTAAGGGTGTAGTGCCGTCATACTTACTACTTACCGACAATTTTTCCTTTGAGTTTGGTCTGGAAAATCGGTAAATTTGTTCTATGTAAAATCTTGTGAAAAATCGGTCAAAGGTGTACTCTCTCCGGTTTCTTACCCCCCCCTCCCTGAAACAACCCTTTCTCCTTCTCGAATTTTTTTTTATGTAAAACTGTGTAGTAAGCTCTGCAGCTGGCTACTCCTTTTTATATTTGCTAGAGTTCTTGTTTTTCAAGCTGTATTTTCTTCTTTATACATTTATTCATTTTTTTTGCCTTGGATAATTTCTTATTTTGACTAGTTAGAATCGCTTACTTATTTGAAGAGAAGGTTAAATATATTTTTTCTTTGCTTTTTCTACTATCTTGCATTTTCCTTAAAATAATTGAACACACAGATATCATCATGTAAACTTTATTGTGTAATTTCCATTTACGTTAATGAATTTGGAGCCTAAGTATTTTATTTGGTATCAATATTTTGGTCTGCGAGTTGAATTGTCTGTATTAATATTTGTCTGTATTAATCTTGCATATAAGTTTAGGAGGTACGGGGGGGGGGAAGAAATTTAGATTGATTTTGGGAGCTACTTTTTTGGAGCAATATTCTAAGGAACTTCCAGAAGAGATAAACTCATGAACCTCTTTACTGAATTTTAACACTGTTGATGAATTTTTTTGAAAAGTATTAAGGGTTAATATTCTGAAAGATGTTATAACCTAGAATTCCCCTCAAATTTGAAGTTTGTTTGAGTGACTCCAATGCCTGTTGACTAGCTCTTATTTTGTGGAAGGTTAATGTAGTTTTAATATTGATGAATCCCAAAATTTTCCATTGTGACATGTCTTATTTTTTTTAGCTCTCTTGTAGTGTTCAGTGTGTATGCTACTTAAAACTATGACTCACAAATCTAAAAGGAGAAAAAGGTAGTAGAATGAATTTAAAGAGTTTAAACAGACATATCCTGGATTATTACGCTCAAGTACATTGTGTGGTATGGGTCTCTGGATTGGGAGCCTATGCATTTTCGAAATTTTTTAATTACTCCAGGAGCATCTAGAAACATCAGGGAGCTTGACTCAAATTTACATCTTAGAATTTGTCACTGTGATCTTAACAGAAGTTCAGAGAACTAGACTTAAGAATGTATCAAGAGCTGCAATTTTCATTTGAACAAATACATGTATAAATTTTCATAAACCCTGACGTTCTTTACCTACTAGACAATTCTTGAAATGTTGGTATGTCATGGTAGAACTATTTCAGTTCTTGATTCTTATAAGACGTTGGCAGGGTTTAATTTCTATTCTCCTTGTGATCGTGTTTAGCTTTTTGCATAATGAGTTGTTATACATTTCAATAAACATATGTATTGATTTTATTTTCGAGTTGATTTCAGCTTTTCCTTTGCTTCATACGGATACCGTCTGCCAAAACCTGCTATCAGCATTTTTCATGTTTTTAGAAAATTAGAAAACGACGATTTTTCATTATTTTTTGGAACAGGAGATATATGAAGATACAGAATTTTATCAATTGCTTCTCTGTTGTTCAAGTTCTGTCATTATAGCGTGTCTGATCAAGGTTGTTATTCCGGTTTGACTCGGGAAATTTGTTGATATCCCTTTATAAATTACTAATGCATATCTTAGTAGTTTTGGCAAACACAAAAAATTGTTACTGCACTATCTGACTCGTCATGTCAGAGGAAGCTCATTCTTAAACTGAAATTAAATATAAAAAAACAAGTTTTTTAACTGAAAGTAAGGAGCGTCATTAAAACTTAAAACAAACAAAAATTATTCCGTATATGAAAGAGATTGGCCTCTCCTCAACCTCCCGCTCTTTACGCTAAAGTTTGACCCTTTCTCGCAACTCTACTTTTTAAAACAATAAAAAAAATTAGCTTAAAGTGCGAGGCGTTGAGGAGGGGAAAATCCCTTTCATAATACGGAATAATTTCTGTTCGTTTTAAGTTTTAATGACGCTCCTTACTTTCAGTCAAAAAACTTGTTTTTTTTTTAATTTAATTTCTGAACTTTTTTGAATTAATGCATGTTTGATTTTAGCTCTCCGCAAATGAATAATTAAAACGAAATTTGCGTAGTAATTTTTTTTTGCTAAATGGCTTTCTCTTAGTTTTGATCAGACAATTTTGAAAAAAAGAGTGGGGGAGGAGGCCTAGTTGCCCTCCAATTTTTCGGTTACTTAAAAAGACAACTAGAGTTTTTAATTTTTAACGAACGTTTTTATTAGTAAAAAATATACGTAACTTACAAATTAACTTACGTAACGAACTTCTATATTCGTATATTTTCATTATGTATAGAAGAGACTTTGCCCCCTCGTTAATTCCTCGCTCTTTACATAAAAGCTTTAATTTTGTCTCAATTCTTTAAGAATGACCCCTGAATCACAAAGGCTGTAGAATAAATAGTTAAAATTACTAAAAATACTTTAGCGTAAAGAGTGAAGTATTTAGGAGGAGATGATCTCCCCATATGCATAATAATCTCTGTCTGTTTCAAGTTTTAATGCTAGTCCTTACTTTCAGTTGAAAAAAACTTTTTCATATTTAATTTTTCATTATTTTTTTTTAATAATGCAAGCAAATCCTTCGCCCCTTAATGTAGTTTCTCTTCTCCCATGACAAATTCCTCCAAGGGAAAATCCTCCTACGTAGCCCCCTCCCCTCAACCCCTCCCCCCCCCCGGCCGAAAATCAATTTAATTCATCAGAATCAATCAAAAATAATTTCTGTTCGTTTTAAGTTTTAGTGTCGCACCTTACTCGCAGTTAAAAAAAAAAAACTTGTTTTTTTATATTTAATTAATAGTAAAAAAAACGAACTCTAGCCTAAATTAACTGAGTCCCGATTGCATTGATAACTAGGAACCTAGTAAGCTACGATCACGTCCAATGCTAAGAAATACAATAGCATATAACTCCAAAAAATATTGTCAGATCAAATATAGTAAAAATGACCACTTGTATTTGACCGATTTCCCATAGCTTAACCGGATTAATTTCTAGACTTATTCAGCCAAGATGATTGTAGCTGATCTCTGCGTTCGACCATACCAAGGTACTTCAGAGACAAGGACTGCTGGACTATGATACCATTGGTCGAATTAGCGCCACTAAAAAAAGTAATTCTACTTTCTCTATTTTAACATGTAGTCCCATTCTTCTGTAGAGGGTTATTAAAAGGCGAAAACTCTTTAGTAGACTCCTAGCATGGTGCTGAGAAGTAAGAAGTCATCCACATAGCCAGGACGCAGATTATAAACTGGTTTTCTCCAGATATCTCACTTCAACATTATCGGGAGCCTCAAAAACCATCCGATCAGGTGATTTGCCTTCCTAAATGTTGACGATGTCTAATGACATTGCGGAGGTGAATTCCAATCCAGTGACATTGCGCAGACGGCCGAGTTTTGTTAGATAGGCAATATCATTAAGACCAATGTAAAGATTAATTGTAATTTATAACTGGTCTAAAACTTTTCAGTCTCTACAGAATTTCAAACTAAGACCTCTTTACCTATGGTTAGTAGGTATATTTTAATACACCTTCTGTTAAAAGCAATAAAATGGTGAGGTTCATATTTTGACAACATTTTGTTCCTAAGAATTCCTACAGGCGAAAGCTTGTCTTTTCCAATGGTACAACAAATCTCTGAATTCAACGTAAAATATGGAAATGAAGTACAGATTGAGCGAGGTTTTGACAATAGATTAAATATTAATATAAAGTATTTGTGAATAGATGATTGACCCAAGAAACAAATAACTTGCAGCCTTTTGGTGCTTGTAAAAATTAAATAAATTGCAACAAACAACTTGTTCAGATATAGAACATCTAAAATGAAAACTCGTTTTCTCAAAGGCATTTTGTGCAGTGCATAATTAATCTTTACTAAGACAGATTTCAACCCCCTCCCCCGCTCTGCAAGAAGGAATGTTTTCATGGGATATATGAACACGTTTTCACGATTAAAACAAATAATACTAAGGCTCGTATATGTAGAAGGGAGAGAGCTAGCTACTAATATAAATATAAAACACAACTAAACATAAGCTTGTTCCTGTAGCTTAGCTTTGGGGCAAGTCTTTAATGGGAATTGCAAATTTGAAGTCTGCTGGAAATAGAAGCGAAGCCGACGGAAGCATAAGTCGATAAGCCTGTCGGATAGTAGCCTCAGCAGTACCAGCAACCTCACCAATATCCTTCTGAGAGCATCGGTTCTCGGATGCCTGAAAAACACCATTACTTGAAAGAAAATATGGCACTGGAATAATATTTGGTTGAAACATATTTTTTTTTTTTTTATGGATTTCCTTTGCATCAGAAAAAAAAGCTTCAGAGAGGATGTTAAGAGCTGTTACTTCATAGTTTTTATTTAAGAAAAAGTTTTATCTAAATGACATAATAATGACAAAATGAAAACAAAATATTGAAAAAAATGAGAATGAAATAAATGTCCCAAGGAACTATATGTCCCAAGAAAAATATGGCACTGGAATAAAATTTGACAGAAACAAAAATTTGTTCTATGTAAAATACGGTAAAAAAGGAAGTGCATTCAGCGCTTTTTTATTCACAATCTTAGGACCACATCATAGTCAAGCCCAATTGATAAAGACAAGCCAAAATTTACGCATAACATGTATTGGTCCCTGGTCCTAATTATCAAGTAAATATCCTTTTCTTATTATATATTATTTCCTCTCCAAACTCATATTTGGAGGCCCTGGCCCTAATTATCAGCTAAATGTCCACTTGTTCTTTTGTCCCTCTAAGCTTGGTTCTCTGTTTAGCGTTTCTGCTATAATCGCCAAGTCTCGAAAGAAACCGCTAACTAATTAAGACTGGCAAAAAAAATTGAGCCATAGTTGTGCATTAATACGAAGGGCAAACAAAATTTGTCAAGGAAATTTATGTAGATTATGTTTTCGTAAGTATACTCTCTTTGTGAAAACTTTCTTAAATATGTACATTCTTTTTAGCACAACCTTCAATCTTCCATATTAATATCAGAGCAGTTTCATCATTTTCTTCTTTTTTTTTCTTTTTTTTTTTTTTTTTTTTAGGATGTTAAGAGTTTCAGCTACAGACAGGAATTTTATAGGTCTATTTCCAGTTTTCTCTTTAAATAGCTAGTTTTTTCTTGTTTTTATGGCACTTGGTATTAACCAAGTGACATATAGCAATCGCAAATTCTGTCGGTCTGTCGGTCGGTCAATCGGTCCCGGTTTTGCTACTTTAGGCACTTCCAGGTAAGCTAGGACGATGAAATTTGGCAGGCGTATCAGGGACATAACCAGCTTAAATTAAAAATTTTTCCAATTTGACTATCTGAAATGAAACTATCTGACTATATGAAATTTAATGTTTGGAATGATATTGTGTCTCAGAGCTCTTATTTTAAATCTCGACCGGATCTGGTGACATTGGGGGGAGTTGGAGGGGGGGGGGACCTAAAATCTTGGAAAACACTTAAGAGTGGAGGGATCGGGATGAAACTTGATGGGAAAAATAAGCACAAGTCCCAGATACAAGATTGAAATAATTGGAACGGATCCGCTCTCTTTGGGGTAGTTGGGGGGGATATTTCTGAAAAATTAGAAAAATGAGGTATTTTTAACTTACGAACGAGTGATCGGATCTCAATGAAATTTGATATTTAGAAGGATATCGTGGCTCAGAGCTCTTATTTTAAACCCGACCGGATCTGGTGACATTGGGGGGGGGGACTTGGAGGTGCCCTTTGTATAGACTTCCCAAAGATGCGCACAGTGTGTTTTTATTTAGTTCAACGTCCCCTGAAATTTCACCTTAATACACTTAGCTTTAACAGTAAAAGTACCAGTGATAATAGTAGTAGCAATAGCATTAATAATAATTGGTGTTAGCAGTAGTAGCATGCATACGTTGCCTTTTGGTCGATGGCCACGCCATTTATCAAAAAGTGTATGAAGTTGCAAATGTCTCTCTATTCCTTCTTCGGATCCTTTAATATTCAGGTATGGGATAGTAATTAATATTAGGTCTTTTGTTTCCTAAATAAAGGGAAAATCATTGCTAATCAAGCCAATTACGACCAACTTCGGCTCCAATACATCTTTTCTGGGAGGGAAGCAGGATAAATAATAGCTTGAAATGGCAATAGGATTAATTTTATAAAATATCACAAATCACTTCTTTTTCCTACGTAACTTACCTTAGTATTGATTAGAATCTCTGAAGTTGGAGAATATGAGTTCAATTTATTTTGTGATAATGATGATAAGTATTTTATCTGGAATTGCCTGGAGATTATGTCTTAGCTTTTGTAAATAATCAAACGATGATCAATGTGGCAAAATTAATCTAGTGCTTAAAAGGAAGAAGATGAAATTTTGATTCGTTTATTGTGGGATAGGATAATTTCAATGGAGCAATTTTAAACTATTTCTTCTGACCTATTTCAAACTTTACTTCTAACGCAATATAAAAGGGATGGAAGAATCTTGGTTAATCCCGCGGATTGTTTTTTGATAGTTCTGAATTTAGCAATTTTTTGAATGAATTTTTTGCTTCTTCATGAGTAAAGCTCTTGGCAACTCTAAAAAGTGGCTACTGGATAGAGAGACATAGGAAGTATCTGTCATTGGTAGGGTATCAATGAGAATTCTTATGAGTTTAATATCACATGGTAAATCCAAGATAGTTAAAAAAAATAATATGAAATATCACAAATCACTTCTTTTTACTGCGTAATTTACCTTAGGATTGATTAGACCCTCTGAAGTTGTCAAGGAAATTTATGTAGATTATGTTTTCGTAAGTATACTCTCTTTGTGAAAACTTTCTTAAATATGTACATTCTTTTTAGCACAACGTTCAATCTTCCATATTAATATCAGAGCAGTTTCATCATTTTCTTCTTCTTTTTTCTTTTTTTTCTTTTTTTTTCTTTTTTTTTAGGATGTTAAGAGTTTCAGCTACAGACAGGAATTTTATAGGTCTATTTCCAGTTTTCTCTTTAAATAGCTAGTTTTTTCTTGTTTTTATAGCAATTAGAAATTTTCCCAATTTGACCATCTGGGGGGGGGAGTGGGGGCCCGGTTAATTCGTAAAAAATAGAAAAAATGAAGTATTTTTAACTTATGAGCGGGTGATGGGATTCTTAATGTAATTTAATGTTTGGAATGATATTGTGTCTCAGAGCTCTTATTTTAAATCCCGACCAGATCTAATGACATTGGGGGGAGTTGGAGGGGGGGGGAACCTAAAATCTTGGAAAACACTTAAGAGTGGAGGGATCGGGATGAAACTTAATAGGAAAAATAAGCACAAGTCCCAGATACATGATTGACATAATTGGAACGGATTCGCTCTCTTTGGGTTAGTTGGGGTGGGGGGGGGGGTAATTCTGAAAAATTATGAAAAATGAGGTATTTTTAACTTACGAACGGGTGATCGGATCTCAATGAAATTTGATGTTTAGAAGGATATCGTGTCTTAGAGCTCTTATTTTAAAGCTTGACCGGATCTGGGGAAAATGGGGGGGGGGGGAGTTGGGAGGGGGAAACCTAAAACTTGGAAAACACTTAGAGTGGAGGGATCAAGATGAAACTTGGTGGGAAAAATAAACACAAGTCCTAGATACATGATCGACATAAACGGAACGGATCCGCTCTCTTTGGGATAGTTGGGGGGGGGGGGGTATTTCTGAAAAATTAGAAAAAATGAGGTATTTTTAACTTACGAACGAGTGATCGGATCTCAATGAAATTTGATATATAGAAGGATATCGTGGCTCAGAGCTCTTATTTTAAACCCGACCGGATCTGGTGAAATTGGGGGGGGAGTTGGGAGGGGGAAACCTAAAACTTGGAAAACAGTTAGAGTGGAGGGGTCGGGATGAAACTTGGTGGGGAAAATAAGCACAAGTCCTGGATATATGATTAACATAAACAGAACGGATCCGCTCTCTTTGGGGTAGTTGGGGGAGGGGTTAATTCTGAAAAATTAGAAAAAATGAGGTATTTTTAACTTACGAACAGGTGATCGGATCTCAATGTAGAAACATTTTCAGTATGAAAAGACATATCAGTATGAAAAACTTACCTAGAGGTAGATTGTTTTTAAAATCAACAATTTATTACCATTTGAAGTTACAACAGTATTTGAAAATGCTTTTTTTCTAAGAACCCAATGCAATGATTTCTATGATGTTCTATTCAGTTAATACGTATATTTGTCCCAAGCACCTGTAACAAAAGCATAATAAGGCAACTGCAAGCAAGCACACAAGCATTAGCATTAATATATAAGCAAAAGCAAACAATCAGTTCATTTCATCTTCTTTCTTTTTTTCATGTCATTCAACGGTGTTTTTTTTTATTGTATATGCTCAACTTCAACTTCGTTGGGGATTTCACCTGACGAACAGAACGATTTCCTTTTTTTTTTTTTACTACAATAAGTTCATTTCATCTTTTTTTTTTTTTTTTTTTTTTTTTTTGATTTGGTACAATAAGTTCATTTCATCTTTTTTTTTTTTTTTTAAATCAGTACTATAAATTCATTTCATTTTTTTTTTCTTCTTTTTTTTTAATAATACAGTACAATCAATTCATTTCATCTCCCTTCTTTTCTACAAATTCAACTTTGTTGGGGGTTTCACCTGACGACCAGAATGAGTTGCCATCGCCCTTCTTCCATGGTTGATCTGCTCTGCCTGAGCCGGGACGTCTTTGTTTGTGACACCTTGCTTTGGTGTTGGAGACTCCACTGTAGGGGGGGTCCGTAGTCTCTTGGGAATCAGCTAAGGAATCGGGAACATTCTTCGATGGCGAGATGCTCGAAGTTTCGACTTGGCAATTAGCACCATCGTGCAGGTCAGTCACCATCGGGTCTTGTCTTGATTTGATGTGTATTCTGTTGCGGCGGAACGTCCCTCCTTCTTCGAAACGCACATAGTATGAACGAGGGCTGTCGCCAGTCTTGCAAACTGTTGCCTTCTTCCAGGCTCCCTGGTCAGTCAACTGGACCCACACTTTCTGACCCGTTTTCAGTGGTTTCCATATTCCTTGCATGCTGATTATAGTGTTTGCTTTGTGCCTCTTGGGCCTTCTCCCTCTGTTGTCTGAGTCGGTCAAATTGGAAGGCTCCTGGTTGCAAAGTTTGTGTGATGCTGGGCAGGAGTGATCTCAGTTGGCGTCCCACCATTATTTGAGCTGGGGCAAATCCATCAATGGGTGTGTTCCGATACTCAAATAGTGCCAGATATGGGTCACTCTTGCTCAGCTATTTGAACAGCCTCTTCACTTAAGCCGTTGGACTGATGGTAGTTTGGGCTTGAGGTTGAGTGTATTATTCCCCAGTCAGTCATGAATTGCTCAAATTCCTTTGCGCTGAACTGGGGCCATTGTCAGTTGTAAGTCGCTCGGGAATCCCATATCGGACGAAGTGAGATTTCAGTTTGTTGATGACCTGCCGTGATGTAGTGTTTGTCAGGCGATCAACCTCAAAGAACCGACTCATGTAATCGACAGTGACCATGTAATCCTGTCCGTTGAGCTGGAACAGGTCAGCAGCTACATGCTGGAATGGGTAGTCGGGTATTTTATGCAGGATCATCGGCTCCTTCTGTTGGTTCATGGCAAACTTGGCGCATACCTCGCACTGGTTGACCAGCCTCTCGATATCTCGAGTGACACCTCGCCAGAATACAGACGTTCTTGCCCTCTCTTTGGTCTTCGCCACTCCTAAATGGGAAGAGTGTAATTGGCCTAATATGCCTGCTCTCATGGATCTCGGGATGACTATGCGCTCCCCTTTAACAACAAGGCCATCAAGTTCTGCCAACTCATGACGATAACTCCAGAAGGTCCCAAGTTTTCTGTCTAGGCTCTTTTTATTGTTTGGCCAACCCAAACAAGAAAACCAGTGTTTCGTCTTTAGTCGTTTCTTTACGTATTTGTGCTAGCCTTTGGCTTGCTATGGGTACAGTTTGAAGGACTGAGTGAACCAGAATTTCCATGTCTACCTGCGACTCAATGTCTGTATCCGCAAGATTCAGGCTGGATAGGTTGTCCGCTAAAGGGATAGTCTTTCCAGGTTTGTATCTAAGCTTGATATCATATGGCTGAATAAGCCAACATCATTCGCTGCAGCCTTGGAGGTGCCCTCTGTATAGACTTCCCAAAGATCGACTCAAGAGGCTTGTGGTCTGTGGTCACGCATATCGTTCTTCCGAACAGATACTGGTGAAATCTTTTGCAAGAAAAGGTTATTGCGAGCATCTCTTTTTCCATTTGGGAGTAACGCTGCTCTGCCTCACTTAGAGAGCGAGATGCAAAAGCAACGGTTGCTCCGTCTGTTGTTAGCTGGGCACCCAGACCATGATGGGAAGCATCTGTGATCACCTCTATCTCCTTGGCCTCTGGATCAAAGTAGGAAAGGTTTTTTGAGACTGCATTCTGAATCACTCTCCTGGCCTCCTCGTGGCTTGTATTCCATTCGAACTTCTGCTGTTTGGACAGGTCTCTGTGGAGTTTGTTCAGCGTAGCCAGGTTGGGGATGTATCTAGACAAGTATTTGTACATTCCTAAAAATGTCTGTAGTTCCTCCTGGTTTCGGGGTGCGGGCATGTTTTCTAACGCCTGGGTTTTCTCTGGGTCTGGGGCAGATGCCGCTTGTTGTCAGTCTGTGTCTGAAGTAGGTGATGGAAGTAGTGTCGAAAACACATTTTTCTTTGTTGAAACGCACTCCCTTGTCTCTTGTAGCTTGGAGTACTGCCCTCAGCTTGGCGTCATGTTCAGCATCACTACAACCAATGCCTGCAGTATCATCAACGATCAGCCCGATATCCAGTTCTGTAAATACCTCCTCCATCTTTCGCTGGTATTCGTCCTGTGCTGAAATCAGTCCAAATGGGTATCGGTTCCATTTATACTGGCCGTACATGGTGTTCTCAACTCAGAGGATGGTTTGTCGAACACCATCGACCAGTATCCATTTCGGGCATCCATCTTAAAGAACTTGTTTGCACCTTTGCACTTCGCTGCTACTTCATCAAATAAGGGTATAGGGTAATGCGGTCTCTCAATTGCTCTGTTTAAGTCAACAGGGTCCAAACAGATCCTGAGTGACCCATCTGCCTTTCTCACCAGAACCAAGGAATTCACCCACTGTGTTGGCTTGGTCACTTTTTCTATGACTCCAAGTAACTCCAGTCTGTCTAAATCCTCTTTGAACATAGCTTGTAGCGCAAAAGGAACCCGTTTTGGCGGTTGTATAGTAGGGATTGCACCCTCTTTCAGATATATTTTGCAGGTTCCAGGCAGTGTCCCTATGCCCTCAAAGACATCACTGAATTCGTTTAAGAGTTTTTGGATGACTGGTCTGATTGGGGCTGGATTGCTGATACTGAGGACAAACTTGATCAGCTGAAGTCGTTCGCTGGACTGGCGGCTGAGGATGGGTGCTCTATCTGTGCAGACCACATGGAAGGTATGGGTCTGGGGGGTTTGGTTCTTGTACTGAACTTTTAGGTTGGCTGTCCCCAGTACCTTTAGCTGTTCTCCGGTGTAGCTGGTCAGCACATCAGCAGTCGGCAGCAGCGCTGGCTTTCTTGCCAATTTGTTGAAGTCTTTGAGCGGCAAAATATTGGCCTCGGCACCAGTGTCTATCTTGAACGCCAATTCACTATCGTTTCCTGTTAGTTTTATCAGAGCATAAGGCTTTTCCACCTTTTCTTCTGTGTAAATGAACTCAATCAGGAATTCTCTCCCATCTTCCACTTCGCTTCTTGTTTCAATTTCATGTACTACTTTGCTCTTGCACATTTTGGCAAAATGGTTCATCTTCCTGCATTTGCTGCACTGCTTCCCTTTTGCTGGGCACATATGGCTTATTGAGTATTGGCCACCACAGAAATGGCATGCAGGGGAATTTTTCTGTCTCTGAACCACTTCCACCTCCTGCTTAATTGGAATCTGCGCCTGTTCATTAAGCATGAGTGCTTGGGTCTCTTTCACAGTTTCTATAGCTCGACTGCACTCAATTGCTCTAGCCAAGGTAAGCGTGGCTCCCTCACTGAGAAGCCACTCACGGATTCTTGCATTCTTGACTCCAAAGACCAACCGATCTCGAACTAGCTGGTCTTCTAGGGTATCAAATTCACAATCCTTAGCAAGTACTTTCAACTGAGTGACATATGACCCAATGGTCTCTCCATCCGCTTGGTTTCTCTGATGAAAGATGTATCTGGCAAAGATGGGGTTTGCACGTGGCTGAATATAATTCTCGAACTTTTCTAGATATACTTTTGGCTTGTTTGCCTCCGCGTCAGTTAAGGTCCAAGTGGAGAACACATCCTGTCCTTTTTCTCCAGTCCAGATCAGTAAGTATGAGCATTTCACTGCATCTGATTTTCCATTTAGTGGACCAGAAAACATGAGCTCACAATGTCTCTTAAATTTTCTCCATTCTGATTTTAGGTTGGGGCTTGACCAGTTGATTGATGGAGCTGGTGTACTATCCATGTTGCACCTCTGACACCATGCAATGATTTCTTTGATGTTCTATTCAGTTAATACGTATATTTGACCCAAGCACCTGTAACAAAAGCATAATAATGTAACAAACTGCAAGCAAGCACACAAGCATTAGCATTAATATATAAGCAAAAGCAAACAATCAGTTCATTTCACCCAAACAAAGCTGAAGTCTAACTATGAAATAAGTTTGAAACATAAATTTGTTTCTGTAGCTTAGCTTTGGGGGAAGCATTTAATTGGAACTGAAAATTTGAAGTTTTCAGGAAATAGAAACGGAGCCCATGTCATCATAAGTCGATAAGTCTGTTGGATTGTAGCCTCAGTGGTACCAACAACATCACCAATGACCTTCCGAGAGCATGGATTATTAGATGCCTGAGACGCCATGTAAATAGCAGCTGCAGCAACAGATATCGGTGATCGTCCTGGCACAATATCTAACTCCATAGCTTTTTCTGCAATATGATGAGCAGATCTCTGAACCGAGTAGGGCAAACCAAGGTTGTTACAAAACCGTGCTATAAAGTCCCCTGGAGTAATCAAATTGAGAGTGATCGATAGATTGCTTAGAATCAGCTTAAACTCTCGTTTAATTTCTTTTACACTAACGCTTGAAACAGCACATAATTCTTTAAAAGTCCGTGGGTTCCCTTCTTGTCGAAAGGCAATGAATAAACAAGCCGAAGCAATAGCATTATTGGACCTTCCTTTTAATGATTTTCCACCATGAAACCTTTTAAAAAGGCTCCCAGCTTCATCCACAATAGTGCTTGGTAAATGGAGTTTATCAGCCATTTCCTCAAGGCTCTTTAGAGCGGTCTTCAAAGCTCGATCGGAGCTACTCATCTGGCTGATATTATATTTTGCATAATCTAATTTACCAAACGAGCCGGAACCAGCAGGGCCAATCATTGTGGACAGGCCACGGCCTTCAAAAAGAAGATTCTCCGGACCACCAACACGAGATGGACCTGCACTGCTTTTCTCATTACTAAAACTTCTCCATTCACTCCCAACATCAATAGTCCTTTCACCTACCACCAGCGCACATTCTGAGCACAAGCTATCACCTGCGTGAGAATCTTCAATCAAATATGCTTGTGGGTGATAAGGACAGTTAACATTGTTGGATTGAATTAGCTTATCCATTATTTCAATAGTTTTTTACTTTTAATACTGAGGGGTCATAAGCGGATACATCCTTTTATATTGATTAATAACGTCATGGCAAATGACGCAATCGTGGTAATACATAAGTTTATAGTATGACGTCAATTAAATCATCATACATATACTGCAGCCACTGCAGCTTTCCAACACCGTGTTAGTACAATTTAATCCAAGAGGCTCCGGAGAACTGAAAGAATCTGATAGACATAATTGTTAGCATTAGCCACTTGCGAGGTCACTCTTTTCTGTCCAGACTGATCAGCGGACGTTGGTTCAGATATTTTCTGCGGATGTCTGATGACTCATAGGATCAGATTCTGCATGACTCTTAGCCAATCAGTAGCGGCTTAAATCGTCCAAGGAGATGGCCCAAGTTCCGGTGGAATGAGTCTTAGAAAATTTCTGGACCAGGCTGGAATTCTGCTGAATTAAATGGAATAGTGAAATGAATTAAAAAAGATTTGAAAATGGAATAGTTGTGGGTATCAAGCCATGGCTAATTGTAGAAAAAGCTAAGACAGATAGTCCAATTGAGTGAGAAGCAAACTTGGCATTAACCCCCCCCCCCTTATTAGGAATTGAATTGCTAATCATATAAAAATTATAATAAAATAAAATGGCTAATTATAGAAAAAGCCAAGACAGATAGTCCAAATGAGTGAGAAGCAAACCTGGCATTAATCTCCCCTCCCTTATTAGGATTGTATCAAAATGTTGTTAGTTCATTTGTTAAAATATGTCTGTATCTACAGAGGCCTGACGACGCGCTCAATGCCACCCCGGCATGAGGAATAAGTAAGTTAGTAACTGTAGTACTAATAGCAAGAGCAGTAGTAGTACTACCACTACTTATAGTAGTAGTATGCACAGTTAAATGGCTGATACGAGTTAAATTGATGATATGGGTTATTGCTAATACGCCCCTTTGAAAACCTACATGCACAGAATGTGTTTTTAGTCTTCGTGCCCTTAGTCTCTGTAGTAATAGTCGTAAGAGTAGTAGAAGCCGCAGCAGTATGTACAGAGTGCCTTTTGGTTAGTTCAAAATTCCTCTCAACACGCCCTGAAAGTTTCAACTTAACCCTCTAAGCTATTCCTGAGAAACTACTCATACGTCCTTTGGGCAACCAGAATGCAAATAGTAGATTTGATTAGTTTATCATTCATCTAAACATTCTCTGAAAGTTTTACCTTGATACCTCCTTCAAAGTAGTAATTGTAGCAGTACTAATAGTATTAATAATGGTAACATCCACATAGGGCTCCGTAATTAGTTCATCATGTCCTGATAGGTTAAACTTAATATTCCAATCGTTCTCAAAATATTGCTTACATAGCCTACCCTATTGACAACCTCCATGCATATAGTGTTTTTATTTGGTTGAAGCTCACCCAAGCCATTTCCTGAAAGTTTCACCTTAACACCATAAGCCTCACCAGTAGAAGTAAACTAGCAGCAGTACTTAATACTCAAAGCCGTTCAATAGATATTGCCGCTACACCCTTTTGACAATTTGCATTCTCATAGTATGTTTTGATTTAGTTTAACATTCTCCTAATCATTCCCCGAAAGCTTCACGTTAATACCCTTGGTATCAGCAGTAGCAAATGTTGTAGAAGTAACATTAGAAAAAGTGTGCATGTAGTACCTTTTTTTGCCTTTTTTTAGTTTTTTTAGTTTTTTAGCTTTTTTATTAGTTTTTAGTTTTTTTTGTAGTTTTTGCCTTTTTTTAGTTTTTTTAGTTTTTTAGCTTTTTTATTTTTTTTTCGAACATTCCTTTTGTCCTGGTCGCTTTCTCTTTGAGTGTCGTCATTTATTTTTTCTTTTTTAGTTCTTTTAGTTTTTACCTTTTTTAGTTTTTTTTATTTTTAGATGAAATTTTTTTTTAGTTTTTTCCTTTTTTTCTTTTTAGTTTTTTATTGGTTTTTACCTTTATTTTAGCTTATTTTTCAGTTTTTTCCTTTTTTTTAGTTTTTTTTTATTTTTTATTTTTTTTTAGTTTTTTACCTTTTTTTAGTTTTTTTAGTTTTTTTAGTTTTTTAGCTTTTTTACTTTTCTTATTAGTTTTTAGTTTTTTTGTAGTTTTTGCCTTTTTTTAGTTTTTTCAGTTTTTTTTTAGTTTTTTATTGGTTTTTACCTTTATTTTAGCTTATTTTTCAGTTTTTTCCTTTTTTTTAGTTTTTTTTAGTTTTTAGTTTTTTTAGTTTTTTACCTTTTTTTAGTTTTTTTAGTTTTTTTAGTTTTTTAGCTTTTTTATTTTTTTTATTAGTTTTTAGTTTTTTTTTGTAGTTTTTGCCTTTTTTTAGTTTTTTAGCTTTTTTATTAAAGTCCAGAAACTGAAAAATATAACTAAAAAAAATATATAAAACTAAAATAGACTAACATAAAATATAGTCTACAATTACTTAGATATACAAAAGAGCCCCCTTCCAGGATATGATTCACTTTTCTTCTGCCAATGATTATGTCAAAAATTTTAGGAATGAACATTAATAAGCTCAACTTTATATTGGTAAAACTGGAAACAATGACATCCCTCTCTATAAGTAACCTGGAATGTGTTAGCTGTTTAAATCGACATTGATGGAAATACAAGTCAACAAAACTTGTCAGGAAGCCGTGCTTTATTTTAATCGTCATGGCAACTCTCAAACTAATTATAGTGACGTTTTGTTCATGTTATCATCTTTCATGATGTCATAGATAAGGGACTTGGTACTGTATGCCACTGGTGTACATCATTGGCGTTACAAAGAGTAGAGGGGGAGGCAGTTCTATTCACACTTTTCTGGTAGCTAAACTTGTGATGCACACCAATGTGTCTCCGTACCTCCATTTAGTCTTAAGTCAATGCCTCCGGATCTGGCCCATTACCCCTGGGAATAAGGAGGGGGTCTGGCGTCCCCCCTGCCTTCCAAAAAATCTATAAATATTATATGTATGCTTATCGTCCCTCATGTTTTTCATATAGTTAAGTCTCATCCCCCCCCCGCCAAAGAATAATGTATTCGTCCTCTAATACAGACTCCATGGGATATAGTACGGTAGTCCCTTAATTAGAATGAGGTCAAAAATTGCGATGTGAAGTTTTCCTTTCGGTCAATTGTGGATTGACACGACGATGAACTATTCATTGATTATTCAGGGCGGCGAACGCAGTCCACCAGTCTCAATTATATAGCTCTTCAGTATCCCTATTATCGTCATCTGTCTCAAATTTGAAACCATCTGTCTCGAATTTGAACAAACAGTAGTGTAGAATTCTGATTCTACTAGAGAAAGATTGATTCTCATTGGCTATCACTGATGCTTTGACTAAAGGTATTAAATACCACTTTCCCTCTCAATAACTTAACGTTAGTGAGAAGCACCTTTGATTACTTGGAAGTGATAACCTGCCAGGGCCGTATCAAGGATTTTTTTTTTCGGCATGTGGGTTTACAAAATAATTTTCCTGAGAGTGGGGGGGGGGCTAAAAAAATCAAAAAATATAGAAATTTGTTGATATTCATTTTTTTGCATTTTACGAGTCGGACAAAAATTTCGGGGGGGGGGAGATTCTCCCACCCCAGGATATGGCCTCGTGTTCTACGATAACTTTTATCGAGTAAAAGCCTATTCAACGCCACTATTGGTTCAAATTTTAGACAGATGGCATAATTTCACAATTTTTAATGCATGCGCATGTGCTTAACAGTGGGCAAGCATATTGGTCCAAATAGCGATACTGGAGGATACATTTTAAAATAACTGTCATGCATGTAGACAACGTTTGACACTGCTATTACAAGAAAGAAATGTCAGTTGGTTAGATTTGGAATCTTATTGATTGAACATACAGCAACAATTGTTTATTTTGAATTGAAAATTATTTTGCTTTTAAATTTAAATAAAAGAATGAAATATCGATTAACTTTATTTAATTTAGGTCACCAAAAGTTTTATTGATAAGAGAGTCAACTTGAGAGAGAGAAAGAGGAACATCAAAAGAAATTATGAGAGAGAGAAAAAGGTCAAAAGCGGGAAATTGACTGAATAACGAAAATCAAGCCATGCTATAAGAGTTTGATTTCAAAAAAGAGACAACAAAATTCTCAAAAAAATTCAAAATTCTTACAACAATACTCTCGTAATTACAATACCAAAAAAGGCTGTTTTCAATAAAAATACCCCTAAAAACACATTTCCAAAAGTTAGGGGGATCTAGAGGACGGATACCCCCCCCCCCCCCAAAAAAAAAATTGACATCACTGGGTTGATGGAGCTCATATGCTTTGAAGTGAATGATGCAATTCTCATCGAGGGTATACATTTCTTGGAGAGGTTCTCCCCTCCCCTCTGCTGTAAAATTATGCACATTTTTTTCTGATCCAACAATTATGGATAAGTAGCTTTACGCTTAATAAGTTTGATATGTATCGGATCAACATGCGAAATAGATTGATTTTATATCTAGCCTGTGTCGCAGTAATATGAGATCCCTCTAATTTTTCATCCCTTAGTTCTATGACTACTTACCTTAGTTCTCCCATAAGATAGATCTACAGACGGATGGATGATAAACTTATCTATGAACAAGTGAAATGATATAATTTTTAATCAATCCTAAAAAGGGCTTATGCCAGATTTACCTCTCACTCACACTGCGTATCTTGTATAAAATGATGTCATTTCACTTGTTGATAGATAAGTCTATCATCCATCCGTCCGTATATCCATCCTAGGGCAGAATTAAGGTAGATAGTCCTAGAACTAAGGGATGAAAGATTGGATTCATTTGATCAAATACCATGATTTTTTTTT
This sequence comes from Artemia franciscana, assembly GCF_032884065.1. NCBI lineage: Eukaryota > Metazoa > Arthropoda > Branchiopoda > Anostraca > Artemiidae > Artemia > Artemia franciscana. The sequence goes on along the minus strand of NC_088879.1, from coordinate 3,860,093 downwards.
CAGCCCCAGTGAATGCCGCAATGAACAAGTACTGTGACTCGAAGTCTCAGTCCAAATAGTAAACAGTAGCAAAAATTCGGTTCAGAAATGGGACACATCACAACGCGCGGAAAGGGATATTACCGATACGTCAAAGCAATAAATCTCCCATAATCCCATCGTAATACGCTGTCATTGCGCGTGCGGAAAGCGGAGTCATGAAGAAAGGTGTGTGACTGTTTTGTCCCAAACATCTTTAATGGAGAGTGTAGGAATTTTCGCTACTATTTAATATTTATACTGTGCTCTAAGTGTAAATATGACTTTCACTGGTAAATCTTAATGTAGTGAATTTTATATATTTTAAAGCAGCATAAATATTATATACTTCGAATGTAGCTAAGTTTTGACCTAGAATTGATGAATTCCCGAAAGCTTCATTCACCTAGCTTGACAACTCTCAAAGTGGATGTGAGAGTTGTTATCCACAAGGATGGATAATTCCTAAATTGTGTTTGTGAACCACTTGCGTACCCTATGGTGCACCCCTTCTATATGTTTCTGTTCTCGAGAAAGATCAGGAGCGTAGCTATCAAGGCCTGACAATTGGGTATTTTGGGGGGGAGTGGACAATTATGCATTTCTCACAGACTACATGAGTCAACCCTTTTTGTTGTGTCACGGAAACAACATTTCGAATTTGTCATATTTATTTCCTTTTTTTTCCAATGTCGTTGACTTATGTTTAATATACAAATTGATAAGGGCAGCAGCACCCTTACTACTGCGAATGGCAGTAGCACCACCAATTGAACATAAAGTCTAGGGGCGCTCAAATCCCAGTGCGAAACACTTTCTGTAAATCAAACTTGGGTTCAAATTCTTTGTTTCCGAGTAAAAACTGTTCAATCTATTCAAACACTAAAATTCGTTCTTTGTGTCTCTATTTCATTTTTTATTCTATTATTTTATATTAATCTTCTTGTTTTACTGAGACACGGGTACCCTTATCGTATCACAAATAATCTTTGGCAAAAGCTGTTACTTACATTTTCAATAAGTTTATGTCACATTTTCATTATTGGTGATATGAACACTGACATAAAACTTAATTCTTTGCGTTCTATGAGCCTTCTTGATAGTCTTCCTAATTACAGAATAATTACGAAGGATCTCTTTTCCGTACGTCCATAATTCTGGCAGCCTATCGGATATTGATCATGTGATTTATTCCCCCTTTATTACATCTTCAACAGTGCACGTCCACGAAGATGAGCAGGATATTGATCACCTTCCATTATCACTCTACTTTTCGATTAGAACACGTAGTTCAGCCCAGGCATATACCCCTGCCTCTAAATGGTTTTTTCGAAGTAACTGGAAAAATGCTAATATGTCACTATATATTTCGACCCTGGCCATACTCCTTGGTTCTTTACGTGTACCCTTTCATTTACTCCAGCTAAATGTTCGATCAGTAAAATGCAATTATGAACTGAATCAGTACTCCAAACAAATTGTGTTGTGGTTAAAACGTGCTGAGGAGTTTTCCGTCCCTCAGGAGCGAGTGAGAAGAAGTACAAAGAAACTAATATGGTCCTGTGACCCTGAACTGAGAATCGTGAAAAATAGAGCCAAATTGTGGCTGCGGATATGGATTAATAATGGTCGACCACTATCCGGAAATGTATTTGAAATAAAGCAAAAAACTAAGCGTGTGTTTAAAAAACGTCTGCGATTAAGCCGATATAAAGGATTAGATTGTCCTACCAACAAGAATGAATGGGAAAAAGTGATTAATTCATCTAAATTAGATAACTCAGCAAATCTTCATTGCCCCATCTCGCCAGCTGCGTGGTCTGGTCGCTATTCAGTTATATTTTCCAAAGTGAATTATGCAGTGGACGCATTTTACTCAAAGCTGCTTGATTCGGTTCTCCCGTCTTCTTGATTCAGGCACAAGTTCTATCCGTTTCTGTTGATACTCTAATTGCATCTGTTAAGAAATTGAAATCAAGTTCTATCGATGTTGACGGAATTAGTGTTTATCATCTTAAAGTAAATTGCCCCTCTTTATTTTTCCATTTACAGTTGCTTTTCCAAATGTGTATTTGTTGTTCTCTTGTTCCTGATAGCTTTTTGTGTGGAACTGTCACTTCCGTTCTTAGGCGAGGTAAGAGTCCATTGGATTGATCTTCTTATAGGCTAATCACGGTTACTTGTAATCTTAGTAAAATCCCTGAATATATCCTACTTCCCTTCATTAATTTGAATGCTAATTTTGAGGAGAACCAGCTCGGTTTTCGGTCTGGCATCGGTTGCTAGCACGCTCACCGTGCTCTGGCTTGCCTTTTTAAAGATACTTCTGCTAAAGGGTATGGTCTTCACATTTGTGCCCTTGATCTTTCTAAGGCTTTCGATAGTATTGTACATAGTCAGGCTCTTTATTCTCTTTATAGTCAGGGCATTAACCTTTCGCTAATTTTTGTCTTAAGTTTTGGTACGGTAAATCCTATTTTCGAATTAAATTTAATGGTACTCTTTCTTCTTTTATTGTCCCTGTTCCTCGGGGGGTACCGCAGGGCGGAGTATTGTCTCCAAGCATTTTTAAATTTTGTATTTCTAGTATTCTTGAGAATATATCTTCTATGTCTTTTGTTAGGTTAACTGATATTTCATACCTTGCTTATGCTGATGATATTCTTCTAATTAGCCGTTCTAAACTCGTAGTATCGCAGATGGTTAATGAAGTTTCTTATTATTTTACTAAAATCGGTCTTTCGCTTAACTTTGGTAAATGTGAGTATCTTTCTTTCAGTTCTCCATCCCCTCATAAACCTCTAAGCTCTAAAATTTTTTCCATCCATCATGTAGGTTCGATGCGGTGGTTGGATATTCGACTTACCAAAAATTTAAAAACTTTTCGTGAGCGTGCCGTCCGGGATGCTAGAAAGAAGATCCAGATTGGTTACTCTGAAATTGTAGCTAATCCAAGCAAATATAATCGTATTGCCCTTGGAAAGTTGTATTCTACTTTTTCAGATGAATCTGTTCTTTACCTTTCTGGGCTTTATCCTATACTTAGGAATAAGGAGTTTAGTTATATTCGGGTGGCCCATTTCCGTTTTTGTAAATATCTTCTTTATCTTCCTCTTAGTATAGGAATAGAAAAATAATAAATAAGTTTCACCTCCCGAATATTACTGAAAAGCTGACTGGCTTACACAAAAAGATTTTGGAAACAGCGTATCGGCATTTGTCACCTCACCATGGTTTAATTCATTCATTTCATTAATTTTATTTATTTAATGTTATTGTTGTTTAATTGTTTTTGGTTATTTTTTGTTTTTTTTTTGTGTAATGTTATTGTTGATCTTGGTTTGTGTTTACTCCACTATTTAGCTTTTGATGTGAGTGGGTTATAAATAAATATATATTAGTGGTTTTGCTTACAAAACGCAAAATAAATCAACCAATTTAAAGCTGGGACACTTTCCGTGCGTTTTCATTGGTTACTTAGCTTTTTGTTTTATCATGTCTGAGTAACGGTCAGATATTTTTAGCAATTACTTCAGCGCCGAAATCAGTAAATAATTCTTTAAACTGAATGCAATGAAAAAATTCCAGTTTCAGCTATCTTGGGGTATTGCTATCGATATTGAGGGTATCGATGCTATGTTGAAGTATCGGCACTTAAAAAAAAAAAAAAACTTAACGGTCTTTAATCATAATCCCTGAAAATTGAATATATTTGGCAAATGGAAAACATCGTGGAAACATGCCTCAATAATTCTCTTTATTCACCTTTAAAAAGACAGTAAAAATAAAAATAAACGAAACACCAAATCAGATGCAGTAATTTAAAAGAAGTGTTGCTATTTGTCCAAACTCAGGTTTGTTAAAACACACTAATAACACCAGCACCAGCTATCGATTGTTCAAACCTGTTTTCACAGTTTTGATTTGTTTTTCAATATGCTCAAAGTTCCAGCACTACTACACACCGTAATTTTATTTATTAATCATGTGATTTAACTTTACGTAATTTGCCTAAGATCAATATTGAGAAGACAAAACTAAATTTAATTTTGCAATTTCATGGGCCGAAATGACCCGAGTCAATTTATTCATCAATAATAGTGCTTTCAGTTACTCCCTCGGAAGATAATTGGGTTCTCCCGTCTCTGCTCAAAAGTTAACGTTAATGAAAATTAACGATTTCTAATGTTGAGTGCTAAGTTATTAATAGTGCTAAGGTTCAAGATGTTGATGTTGTGTTTTCTTTTTTAAACTCCTTCTGAGGTTAATGTTAATCATTAAAAAATTTTATGGATTTGTTTGGTTATCCCTTCTTCATATCATGCTGTGGCGTTTGGAGGAGATGTGTTTATGTTAAGTTTTTGCTTATAATTGATGTTAAAATAAACATTTACTTACTAAGCTTCTTGGTGGGGATGATTAGCCCACTTCTCTGATCAGGCATCATCCAAAGCTGATCCTCGTCGGCTACCACGGACGTTGTATCTGAATCTCCTGTATTCATTGGTGTTTCTTGGGAATTTTCTTGACCAGCAGCTCTCCAAACTTCTGGCGCCCCGTTGCGTTAGCCGTTCTGCCAATAGTGCTAGGCAACCAGCAGAACGTTTAACCACTCTACCGCGATGAAGTGCATCTTAGGGCTCTCCTTTAGTCTCACTAGGGAAGGGAGCGTGAATAATAGCTGCGAGGCCGCTACCTTAGCTTGGAGCACTCGAGCTTATCAGGTCCTATTTTCCCCAAGGATAACTAGTGGTTGGAGTGGCATCAAATACTTTCTCAAATTATTTCAGACATTAAGACATTTTGATGAAAATATTTGGCATTTTGAAAAATTCTCATTTTTGTCTTATTTCAGGAAACAATACGTTTTGAGCAGCACTATCGCATATTTCACCATCTTATATCGAGTATCAAAACGTTTGATGAAAATATTTTGATATTTTGAATAATGCATTTCTTTATTTACATCTTATTTTAAGAAACAACATATTTTGAGGAACAACATCGCACATTTCCTCAGATTTATTTTTATTTTTTTTATTTTTAATTTTAAATGTTTTTCTTTATTTTTCGTTATTCTCTTTTTTATTTTATTTTTTTATTTTTCGTTATTTTTTATTTTTAAATTTGTTTTCTTTTTTTATTTTTATTATTTATTTTTTATTTTTAAATTTGTTTCATTTTTTGTTTTTTTTTAAATTCGTTTTTTTCGTTATTTATTTTATTTTATTTCATTTATTTTCATTATTTTTTTTTCTGTCGTCACCATTACTAGGTTAATAGTAGCCACCTTTTAATATAATACGTTTAGAATCCCACTTTATACTCACTCAGTATTTAGTACTGGCCAATGGAGGTTTGACCCGAAACAAATTGCAACAGAAATGATTCTTACACCATCTTGTAGAGAAAAAAAAAACTGAACAACATATCCATTTTCGCATATTCTGAGTCGACGCAAAATAACCGTGTTTTGGCTTTTAATGCGATTTTTTTTACGTTTTCCGAAAAAAAATATAATTTTAGTATCCGACCGTTTTTCTTGAAATGAAGTATGATTCTGATCCAGAATGACAAGCTGAGACAGAAAATGAAGTCAGATTGGGTGTCTGGTGCAAAACAAAAAAGTTTCACTATCATCAATATGCGTTGCGGTAATTTTTGTAAAGACAATCAATCGGCACTTGTTATTCAACAAATGATCGGTTTTTCGTAAAAATACCTGAACTAGGCACTAGTATAAGACACTTCGAAGGCTACGTAATGCAATAAAAATGAAAATCGTCACATTCATAACTTAGTGTTTTAAAAATTTCAAAGTTTATTCCAAGATTTGACTGAGAAATCAATTAGACGAAGACCTCAAGTAATGCCAGAAAGTCGAGTAGAAAACTAGTTCCGGTCAGTGACAGTCATAACCTTTATTTAAATTCGCCATCTACCCCGAGAAACTATTTTATTCGAAATTCCGCCATCTAACAGTCGAGTAATACTTTCCAGTGAATCTGCTAGTGTTCTGATGAATGATTAGCGCAGGTAAGAAGTCGGTTTTTATAATGGTGGTTCGGAACTGAATACTTTAAAAGTTTAAAGAACAAATTATTGTACTTTACTGCTTTGCGTCAAATTCTTGGATGTTTCAGGTCAGTTTAAGTTATTAGTTTTTGTTTTACAACGACATCTATTGAGAAGACAATCGTCCCCTGAAATACACCTTGTACCAACAGGTGACCTCATCATCACGACAGGTTAACTTGTATTATGAGCCTGTGGTATTCTTCAGAGCTGTGAGGGACCAAAAGATTGACGGATTAGGTACAGTACTCTATTGAACTCTTTTTTATGGCACTTGGTATTAACCAAGTGACATATAGCAATCGCCAATTCTGTCGGTCTGTCTGTCTGTCTGTCTGTCGCTTCCATAAAAGATATGGCTTACTCGCAGAGGAGTCGTACAGTTGGCCGTGAGATCTTCTTCACAGCAGTTATGCAGCTCAAGGTGAAGAAAGAAGAGTTCTTATCTTGCAAGAAAAACAAAGCCAGGTTTATCTGCGCTTTGGCTGATCATCTCCGTGCAAAGGGTGTCTCTGTCTCCCAGGCATCAGGTGACGCAGATGTCCCGATTGTGGAAGCTGCTGTTGCCTCTTCACGGTATCACGACACTGCCGTAGTTGGGGACGATACCGATCTATTGGTTCTCTTATGCTACCGCTGTGACTTGTCAAGCAAGAAACTATTCTTCGCACCTGAGCCAAAGTCGAATAAAGCTCCCCGAATATGGGACATACACACCCTGAAAGAGAAGCTGGGACAAGATACTTGTCATCTGATCCTTTTTGCTCACGCCCTGTTAGGCTGTGACTCTACTTCGCGAATCCACGGTGTGGGAAAAGGTCTTGCACTGAAGAGGCTGATAGAAGACAGTGATTTCCGAAAATCAGCTGCAGTGTTCATGCAGAAGTCCGCTTCGAAGGAGGAAATCAAGACCGCTGGTGAAGACGCCCTGCTGATCATATACGGTTCGTCGAAAGGAGGGAACTTGAACAAACTCCGCAGAGAAGTTTTTGAAAAGAAAGTGACATGGCAAACTCTTTTGTTCACCCAGAACATCTGCCACCAACTTCTGATGCAGCCAAGTTTCATAGCTATAGAGTTTTTTTTTATCAAGTTCAGGTATGGACCGGGGAGCCTGATCCGGAACTGAAAGCCGAGGAATGGGGATGGAAGAATAAAGATGACTTCTTGTACCCATTAACAACTGACCTCCCACCAGCCCCGCGTATGCTCCTAAAGATTGTGAAGTGCTCCTGTCGTGTACAGTGTAGTTCAGCGAGGTGTAGCTGCTTTAAAAACGGCTTAGTTTGTACTTCAGCATGCAGAACCTGCAAGGGAACAATGTGTTCCAACTCCCCAAAAATCGACAGCAACAATGATGAAGAGAACCTAGAACCCTAGTCGTTAATCCATTCCAAATGAAGAAGTTGTGAAACTAGTCGAAATCTGATTCTCTATTTTTTATTTTTTTATAAGATTCATTCTATTTAATAGACTTTGAAGATTAGACACTATGGGTTGACCCTAAATAGTATACGAAGAGTGTTTTAAGTGTGATTTACGATACTGACCACTGAAAACCAGTTCGGTTTGTAATTCACTTTCCCTAATTATTTTCTAAAAAAATGTAGATCATTCATTAATGATTACGATTTTTTCTGGTTCAGTGAACAACCTATTTGATTCTATTTTCGGTCTCAGCTCGTGATTCTACGTCAGAACCACACTTTCATTCAAGAAAATCGGGCTACAACGAAAATTGTATTTTTTAGGCGAAAAAAGTCGAAAAAATACAGTTACTTTTTTTATGGTGCTTCTTACGCTAAATCCGACTTCGTTTTCGGTCTCGCCATGTTATTTTGGGTTAGAATCATACTTCAGTTCAAGAAAAACCGATGTCCACGAAAATTGCGATTTTTATTCGAATAACGGAAAAAAATAGCATTAAAAGCCAAAAAACGGTTATTTTGCGTCGACTCAGAATATGCGAAAATGGATATGTTGTTCAGTTTTTTTTTCTCTACAAGATGGTGTAAAAATCATTTCTGTTGCAATTTGTTTCAGGTCGACCTCTTTTTGGAGGTCGACCCTCCAAAATGTAAACCGGTTTCATTCAACCCGGATAAAAATTTGTTCATACAATTGTGATGGGACTACTGAATATTAAGTATGTACCAGCTGTAATATGCAAATGCGGTGCCCGCTATGATTAAGCTGATTCTACTAGAACATTTAAATTCAAATAATCCGGTTTACTTAACTGGTAATTCCTCTTTTTCAGGGAAGGTTGAATATATGTTATTCATGTCCTGATAGGAATATGTAAATGAGGTGCCGGCTGGAATATGCAAATGAGGTTTAGAGTATATGCAAATGAGGCTTAGGGTATATGCAAATAGAGCCTCAGGTGTGCCGGCTGGCTACACAATGTCAATACTCCTATCAGCCGACAGCATCCTCATTCAATCTTAGTCTAAATGAAAGGGGATAAGTGATTAATTAATATCCCCCTCTCAGTATGTTGAGTTGCGCTCTTTTAGGTTTCTGGCAGCCCTTCCCGCCTAAACAATAAGCCAATCCCAGTTTTTCTTAATTGTTGATATGCAATTATATATCGCCGGGTATGATATCATAAAAATCATGGGAATCAACTTAGTTGAATCAAGTACTGAGATGCATTTCCGTATTAACCGTCTATCTTGAACGGATTACGCAACTTTTCAGGAACAAATGCACCATTGTGATGCATTGCTTCAGCTGCAACCAAAAAGCTCATTGCATATTTTTTGTTCTTTTATATCGATTGGCTATATCAGAATTTGCAATTGATAGTGAAACTATCCGTTTGAATGAGCCGACTTCCAATCTTCTAGAGCCATCGGCTCGGTACGACCACTCATGGTAAAAAAAAACAAAAAAAAACACATAAACACACATCCAGGATTTTTTCTTGGGGGAATAAATCGAAGTTTATATTTTTGTAGATAAGAGATTAAAACTCCATAATTAGGTTCTCTGACGTGCTAATTCTCATGGTCTGGTTTTTCTTTAAGATCACTCGCCTTTTCTTGGGGAGGGGGTAATCCCACCTTTTTCGAAAATCCGGCAAATTTTCTGAGGATCTTAGCTATTGACATTTAAAATTGTCTGAATTTTACATATTTGGATAAGTTTTTGATGTATTAATTGCTATGAAATTTTCTATTTTTGAGTTTTATTACTATTGACCAGAGTCGTATGTTCCTTACCAGAGTCTCTCCTTCCTTTATATTTTGCAAGTCTATACACAATAAAAAACTGGCCTAATTGCTCAAAAAGGTAACTATTTGTTTATACGACTGAAAAACTACTTGATCTATAAAGATTTACTTTCAGAGATTGGACAACCTTTTTTTTCTGGTATTGTGCAGGTTAGAAAAAATCACTTTTATTTTTCCCAGAAAATTATTGGACTTTAAAGGGACTATTATAATCTGTTTTATGATCATCAAACTGCAGAGAAAGTTTGAATTTTTACCTCCTGTTATTTTAATGCTACACAGAGCTGATAGCGGGAGATAGAAAAGAAAAATTACAAAAGCAGTAGAGCTGCTCTGTAATATTATTGCAATATTACATTATTATTAGAAAGTACTAAAGGACCTCTTGCTGCTTCAAAAGCAGGAGCTGACTGGGGCTTAGAAATCATTCTTCAGGTTGTGGTAGTTTCTGATTATTGTAAGCTTCAATCTAATCTTCATAATAAGACCACTGCTGGGAAATTCTTCAAGGGGGACAAGTACTACTCAAAGTCCTTGTCCGCCATAATTTAAACTGGAGTATATCTCATTTTCCTTTGTTGATACATTTTTAAGGGTCATCTTGTTTTCTTTAAAAGGCTATCGTTCCATGGCTCCTCTTTTGCAGCGCCCGTACTTTACACGCTTTTTCTTTACTTTGGTGGAATACGAAGGCTTTTTTTTTAACTTGGTACTACTAAGACTATTCTTTAGAGTCAGTATTCGTTGATTCAAATTTAAAATCGCTAAGACATCAGTGAATCAGTTAACCGATGTGCAGAGCACAAAGCTGTCACAAACATTTTTGCACCATTCAAAGTTGAATTTTTTTTAAGGCAGGAACGTATATTAAATTGTTCTACCACAAATACAATGCGAAACGTCTGCTATGGTATCTATACTATTGTCATCCTCAGATTTTTAAAGGTATGTTTTCGGCTTAGTAAATAAAAACATCTAATTTCTTCAGAAAGTTTTGCTCTGCCAAAACCATATGAAAGAGGCAATGTAAGGGTAGTCTTGAAAAAAAAAAGAAAGGGAAGGGAACGAAATTTCAAAATGGTATTTGCGTGAGCGGTATTTAAATGCATGATATGTATACAAGGGTATTGTCTGTATCTATTTTTGGTTTAATTAACCACGACACATAGGCAGAAAAACTAATAAATGAATTTCAGTTTGGTTCCTGCGTAATCAGAATAACTACGTTTTCCTCCCCAACATAATATAATCAGTCAAATACCTAACTAAATGTTCTGATCCTCTCTCAATTTACAGCGGTGAGTCTTAAGGAACCCAGTTAGGCATATTTTCCTTTATAATAATGATATGCAACCTTAATGTTGATATCACGACTAGATGGGAATTTGTTGAAGATCGAACTGTCTTAGAGACCCGCCCAAAAAATCCCAATGGGTATCTTGTAACAGATATTAGATGATGCTTTTACTAATGATAGGACAGCCAGTATCTTTGGGGGAGCGAAGGGAATGGTACCTGGCTACCATATGACCACTTTTTGATATCTCCTGAACCTACCCTGAAAATTTAAACCTAATACCCTCAGCTGTTCTTGAAATATTGCAGAATTGCCTTTTTGATACACTAGATCCACATAAATATTCATTTAGCTTAACATGCCCCTCAACAGTCCATGAAGTTTTGCCTTAATTTCCTTAGCCTTTCCTAACATTCCCAGAATCAAACATCCCTCCCCACCTAGTTCATAATGATAAATCTTGCATGTCAACAAAGGGCAAATTGAATAATTTAAAATCATTGCCCTAAGGGCCGTGGGGGGTATTTCATCCCCGGAGTGATAGTTACTAGACCTTTTTGTTTGTTTTTAACGAAATTGCTTTTTAAAATTAGATCAGTGTTGAGTTGAGGGGGCCCATAAAAAGGGCAAGAAGGGGGGGGGGGGGCGTCCACTAATTTCTCTTCGACATCTCCTTCAATTACCATGAAAATTTCAAAATAATAACCTCCTTTGATATTTCACCGTTCCTTTGATGTTGCTGATATAATATTTCAGCAATATATATAATAATAGCAATATATATATATATATATATATATATATATATATATATATATATATATATATATATATATATATATATATATATATATATATATATATATATAATAAGGTATATTATACCTATCAGGCTTTTGATATAAATAACGCACTAAGCATTTTTGAGGACTTGGGTTCAAACATACCTTCTTGTCCATTAAAAAATCATATATTTTAACAATGGCCAGCTTGCAAACCTTACAGCCTATGCCCCTGATGCTAGAGGTTGTCAACCCCAGATGCATAGTTACTTGACCTTTTGAATATTTTGAACAAAATGGCTATCTCAACATTTTGATCGAATGTATTCTGGGAAAAGGGACGTGAAAGGTGGGTTGGTTACCCCTCCGATTACTCTTGATTCTTAAAAAAGGCACTAGAACTTTTTACTTCCAATCGAATGAGTCCCTCCAAAGGTTATATCACAACCCTTCCCATAAAAAAACCTTATATGTTAACAATTGGCAACTTGCAAAACTTAGAGTCCTTGTCCTTGGGGTTTTGTCAACCCCAAAGTGTCAAAATTTTGATCAGATGCCTTTGGTGAAAAGGCCTGGGAGGGGGGGGGGCAGGTTGCCTTACGATCCCTTATCACGGTTAAAGAGAGCACTATAATTTTCAATTTCCAGTCTAGTGAGCCCTCTTCCATAGTCTATGCGACAGATCCTTTATACTCTGAGAAAAAAAATAATTGAAACCGTATTGACCTTTATTTTAGGCAATGTCAACAAAGGTCAAGGCCCTCAAGAGGGATAAGGAGTGGAGGTAGTTGCTTCAAAATACCTTCTCGGGACATACTTTAGTCTGTAGATTCATCCCTGAAAATTTCATTTTCCTCACCTAAACCCTTTCTGAGATAGCAAGAAGTCAATTAACAACAATTTTAACCTGACAGCATTTATCCCTGATTACTAAAAAAAGTTGTAGCCAATGTTCCTATTACCTGAATAATTGTTTTGGGTCATGAAACTATTGTTAATAGATGCATTTTGACTTTTGGAACATCTTTTCTCTCTTGCAAAATTTCCGCAAACTTACTGTTGTGGAGTTATTATATATTTGCACATTAGGGGGGGGGAGGTAAAGCATAGCATAGCCTATATTAAATACAGCAATGGTTAGTTTACATATTTATTATATGCTATGCTTTACCCCCATACCCCTGATGTGCAAATATATAGTACAAACTTGTTTCTAAACTATCACAAATCTGCAATTTCAAATGTTCAATCAACAAAAATGGAAATGATTGCAATTCTATATGTGTAAATACAGGATATTAGGGCTGGAATAACTCCATAACAGTGAGTTTGTGGTAGTTTTGCAAGAGAGAAAAGATGTTCCAAAAGTCAAAATGCATCTATTAACAAGTTTCATGACCCTAAACAATTGTTCAGGTAATAGGAACATTGACCTAAGCTGCAAGTGAAATTGTCCCTAGACTGACTATAGGCCTATTTGTCAAAAATTCCTTGATCATAAGAAAGTCCCCTCCCAATGGAAACTTCACCATGGAATGTAGCCTAATGCTAGCCTAACAAGGCTCTTATTCTTCAGCACGTTTCCAATAGATGCAGTCAATCACAAGAACAATAGGACCACCAAAGGCCTATCTTATAGATATGGTAACACATTCATGTGTACCTGCCTCAATTTCAGGATTGAGAAACAAGCCTTGGCCATAAACTCAAATTGGAAAACAACTTAACCAAGCCAAGAAAAATAATAGGCCTACCTGGGATTCAGTTGACTAGGCCTTGGAAGGCTAGCTAAAAATCACTAAACCATGATGGAACAGGCCAAAGGTATATAAATAATCGGTTTCAAAGGCAATAGAAGAAAACCAAACCTTTTAATCTTAGCAAGATTCAAATAATTTAAACTCGATCTGCTTCAACATCCGAATCACATGTACAAATGAATTGAAAATGGCAGTGTTTAGAACTATGAATTAATTTTATTTCCTTAGGGTGAAATAATTTATGTTGAGTGCATGGTAAATAGTATGAAAGATGACATTTCAAGATGTTCATTAGAAAAAAAGCGACTCCTTTATGAGAAATAAGGAGTTCCATAAAAACTATTTAAAAGACGGCTGACACCTCGTGCTAAAAACAGGTTTTTGTAGCAGTACCAGTTTGAGGCCTTTTTTCGCGTCAACCAGCTGGTTTAACCAATGACAGCTTTGATTTAACCAGCTTATATGTTTAACGCTAAAACGGAAAAAAATTACATATGGTTGAGCTCAAACAAAACTGGTTCGCGAAAACACTCTTTTTACTTGTCGGATTGGGCAAAAAATTTCAATCATAAAACATCCGTAAAGTGTTAAGAGTGGCATTCTATTATAATTAAATGATTTAGCACTGGCTTAATTTCCTCCGGATTTGACAAATTTCACATTAATTTGAGGTCAGAGAGAATTGAAAAATGATTTAGCATACTCTCTGGTATATTTGAAGAGATAGGAAGGGTCTGAATTAGTGGAATCTTTGGTTAAATTGTTCAGGTAATATATTGGAAAATGTTGTATTCATACTGTAAAAGCAAAATCATCTATAAAAAGTCCTAAATGATAAGACTTTAGCTTTGTTGAGCTACCCTAAACAGAGGATAAAATTCTAGTTTGACTTCTTTTTGTTTTGATTTGGAATTCTACTAGCCTACCAGGCTATAGATTAAATTTCCAGTCAAATTCCGGTTTAGCTACTTTTTGCTATCTTTGAATGGGGTTATGTTAGGAGAATGAAACTTTCAGTGATTAATCCATAGCTAAAACCATACTCTGAGAAGCTATTGCTAAGCTTATGTGATAACCCTCTTCTGTTTTTAAGTCTGGGAATTTTGCATACTGGATTGGTCTGTAACTATTAAAATTTTGGTAAAACAACATCTTACCTTAATTTTCAGCAAGCAGTTTCTCTTTCTCTGGTTTTAGCTCTGAAAATGCAATTCTTGTTATTTGAGTAGAATTTTAAGCCATATCAGTGTTTCATTTTTAAATATAGGGAAATGTATTTCCTGAAAGTTTCCAAATCTTGGAAACTTCATAAATTGAAATTGAGCAAAGTTATGACACTAAAAACGCTTTTTTCTTGTCATTTAAGTAGAAGATTTATTTTGCAAGGGTTTCACTTTTATAACACAAGCATTTTTATAGGTGTGGACCAAATATTGAGATTTCCAACAGTCATCATCACTAACCAGCAGGATTTAATCCTTATTTCATTAGACAATGTGATTTAAGGTAATTTAAGGCAAACATTTTTAAGAGAGAGAAAGAGTAGAGTTAGATGCTCCAAAATACTTTCCCATGATATAGTTTAGTCTCTAAACCAATCCCTAAAAGTTTCATTTTCCTAACCTAAACCTTTTTCAAGATAATACAAATTTATCTAAACTAGAATTTTACCAAACAGAAGTTTAACCTAATAATTTGTAATAACATATTGTTCAGGCTAGCCTTTGCAATCCCTACAAATTTTGACTCTTCACAATAAAGCACTATTACAGGCTTAGCCTAACAAAAGAAAATAGCAAACTGCTTAATCTTAATAAAAAAAAATCCAAAGGGCTTTATATTTCTTCAATACAAAATATATATTAATTTTTGTTTTCAGTAGAATACTAGTTAAGTATAAACCATCAAATGTTTAAGAATTTTTTGAGGGGGGGACAGCTGCCTAAAATTAACAAAATATTTCTGATAAGCACAAAAATATAACAAATTAAGCTAAACTAGGAAAATAGTTTTTTTCTCACTGAACAGTTACCATAACACATAATGTGTTGTAAGATTTTTGCAGTACTTGTGCATTGTAGCCACCACATTCAAGTTCTATTGAGAAGTTTAGTTTGGCTAATGTTAATGACATAAAATAAAATATGATGAATATATAAAACTTTATCAACAAAATTATGAAAACTACAACAAAGAATCCTGGAATTTGTAAATCAGCATCATATCTAAATATACTGTATCTTACATTGTGCTAGATTGTTTTAACGCCCTACTGTACAGGGGTAAATATTTAAATTATGTATCATAGGCAATTATCTGAAGAGTAATCTATTAAAAGTCTCCTGAGCTAACTAGGGAAGTTTTTTCTTTCTTTTTTACTTGCTTTAGCATGTATCCAGTTCCTGATTGCCATATACATTCCATATTCATAGTTAAATAACATAAGCCTTTGTATATAGACTATACCTTGTTGCTAATTTTTCTGGGCATAGAATGTTTGATTTGGTAAAGCCCTATTAGGACCTGAAGAGAAAGAAACATAAAAAAAAAGAAAAATTCATGCTTCATAATTTTTAGAATAATAGCTGGTAACACATTTTATATACAACTTTGCTCTACTTTACCCCTCAATCCTCCCAATATAAAAATGTATTGCTGAAATTTCCTATTTTCCATTTGTTTTGTCAATCTGTCTTTCTAACTTCATCCCATGTAGCTGTAAATTAAACAAATGTGACAAACAATAACTAGAAAAACAGGTGACAGGAGGTTAAATGCATTGAAAATATGAAATTTGAGCCATATTTCTGCACATTGGGAGGGGGATTGAGATAAAGCATAGCCTAACTTAATGATTTTCTCTTGCCATGTAGGGTAATTGGAAGGTCACTTGTATATTATGCTGTCCTTTTCAGTTTTAGTTGGATAGAAAAAATCCAAAGAAAGTCCCCTTTGAAAAGATAGGAGTCACAAAGTGAGATTGTATTTGTCAAAGCTTGGAGGTTTGTCCCTTCTGTCTGTTTAAACAAAACAGAATCTTAATTGAAGCTTTGTTCATTTCTATCTTAAGGGTGCACAACAATTATGATATAAGGTACTTTTCTTTATTCAATTGTCTTCTTTGTTGTCTAAAAGACTTTTTTTTTAATCTAGATGTTTCATAAATTGCTCATTTTTACCAGAAATTCATTTGACCTACTTTGAAATCCCTGGTCTTAAAATTACATTTGACTTTGTTAAAGCTAGGAGACATAGACCTTGTGTTTGTTTAAAGAAAGTGAATAAACATTAGTAATTTGTATTGCACTAAAGCCCTAGGGCCATGACAATTCCAAACAAAAAAGAAACTTCACTTTAGAATATTCAACATTGTCTAACATAACAGAAACAAAGAAAAAAAATGACAAAATTTTACGTCTGCACTCTAGTGTCAACATGAGAAATTGTCCAAAATTTTAAAATTTTGCAAAACATTCATCCCTCATCACATTCACCAGCCATCTCTCATCAAACCTACACTTCATTTCTCATCTCACTCTATCCTACAAATGCATCAAATGACCCACTCTCTCATTAGTGCTTCCATAGATATGGTCAAAGTAAGAGCCATCTTGCTCACACTTTATAATATCTAGAAGTTTTCTGTAGCTAAGTCAGTACTTAAATATTTCATACACCTTTGTAAACAACCTTAAGATGGTAAAATAGGTTGGATTATCCAAATTTTTAGTTACCACAATATATTTTAATCATTATTGTAATATAAAGGGCAGCCAATAGTAAAGGACCTGAATAAATATTTTAAGGTAATTAAAAAGGTTTATTACTCAAAAACTTGATAAAACTAAAAGGGACTTCTTAATGATTGATTACTTTAAAATATCTACATTATACACAACAATAAACCTTTGCTATAAAGGGAAAGTCAGTAAGGCCCAAAAACTATTCAATACTAATTGTGCTTTGAGACAGTTTGCTGAATGTCTAAATGATTTTAGATAGTAATGAAGATAAAATGTGGGCAAACTCAACACCAATATGCAAGTAAGTAAGTATGGCAGCACTGACACATCAAGGTCTAAACTGGCAGTGCTAATTTCCACTTTGTGACCCTTTG
This sequence comes from Artemia franciscana, assembly GCF_032884065.1. NCBI lineage: Eukaryota > Metazoa > Arthropoda > Branchiopoda > Anostraca > Artemiidae > Artemia > Artemia franciscana. The sequence continues at coordinate 3,842,805 of NC_088879.1, read as the reverse complement.
GCCAAGAATTGCAATTAAGGGCTGGGGGCCAGAAATCTTGTGCTTTTGTACACCCTCCCTGCTTACCTTTTGCATATTTCTCCATTTGCCTATTTAGAGCTGGTTTAGATCTGTCTAACATCACTGACCCCCATTTAAAACAAATAAACAGGCAATACTAGGAATCAAACCTGTACCCCATGGACAAAGGATTTCTTACTAAGAGTGCTTTCCACTTAGCCAAGAACATTATTACAACCAGAGTAAAACAACTATTAAAAAAAAAATATTGAAAAAAAAACAAGATGGATTTACAGCAATTTTCACTAATCTTCAATACACATTGTATTTTACTTAGACAAGTTATTGTAAGGCAGGTGTCAACAAAGCTCCAGCAGGGATTGCTTTACTTAAGATGCAAACTAGCATGGTGAATACTTAGCTGGTAAAAACCAAATACACTAGCAATACCAGGAATTAAACCTGTACCCCTTGGACAAAGGATTCCCAAACCAGAGTGCCAACAACTTAGCAAAGAACACAAATGTGACCAGAGAACTATTATTTGAAAAAAGAAATATTGAAAAAAACTCAATTCATGGTTGTTGCCATTTTCTCTACTGTCCCATAAACAATATATTTTATTTAGACAAATTAATTTTAAGACAGGTATCAACAAAACTCCATCAGGGATTGTATTTACTTAAGATACAACAAGCAATGTGATTGCATAGCTTTGTGATATTCTAGTCTTAAATAATGATAAAAAAGCAAATTTACATTTGCTATTTGTTTTCCAAACCATTTTAAGCAAAACCATTTGCAACAGCAATACGCCCATGGTTAGATTAGTGTCTATCCAAAATGCTTTACAACAGAAGGGACACATTTCTTGCAAAGCAAATACTCAGCTTTAATGCTATTCTGTGTCATCTCTAAAAAATTAAACTGTACCAGGTGTATTTTGATATAAGATACTTCTAAGACTTTTAGCAAGGGGGCAGGAATTTCTTCACAATTTATACAATGTGTAAAAGAGCACCAGGGGGTGAGATTGAAAAAAAACTTTCAGGGATGGGTCTAAAGGCTAAAGTATGTTCTGGGAAGGTCTGCTTACATGGAGTACAAAGAAACTGTTTCACAGCTTTCCTCAATCCACTTTATAAGGTTTTAAAGATATGCAAAGACATTTCCTAAATTAAAAAAAAAAATATTGATATGGCTTAAAATGCTACTCAAATAAAAGGAATTGCATTTTAAGAGCTAAAGCCGGAGTAAAAGAAACTGATAATTAAAAATAAAGGTAAATCTTGTTTTGTCAAAATTTCAATAGTATAGGTATAGACTTTTTGAGTAAGCAATTATCTAAGACTTAGAAATCAGAAAAGGGTTGACATAGAAGCCTGGCAGTACCTTCCCAGAGTGTTTTTGACCCTGGATTAATTACTGAGTTTCATTCTTGTAACCCTTTCCAAGATAGTGAAAATTAGCTAAACTCGAATTTTATGTATTTTTTGCTTTGGATTCATTACTGGAAGTTCTATTTTCCTGACTTAACCCATTTCTAAGATAGCAAACAGTAGCCAAACTAGAGTTTGACCTGGAAATTAGAGCTCAACCACACCGAGTGGTTGAGCTCAAACAGTCTCTTTGGTTGATGTGAAAAAAGGCCTTAAGGATTCATTAACATTGATTAAAAGTTTGACTATTAGTACTGCCTCAGTTAATCAATGGTTTGTTTCCAATAACCTAGTACCAAATTTTACAAAAACATTTTACTGAAAATGAATTTCACTAAAAATTATTTCTATGATAAATCTCTGTTAATTTTACTTCCTTGTTTGGATTGTTGGAGATCTGGGATGTACTGAATTCCTTTTGTAAGTTCTGAAAGGTCATGGTTTTCAATTAGGTACCAAATACCCTTCATTGCAAACAATTATAAGTGAATGACAAAATTCTATTTGATCCATCCCAAAAATCTCAGCTAAATTTAAAAAAGCAAGGATTAAAGATTGTTTGCTAAAATTTTGATTATTTGCCATTGATGATGGAAAATTAAATTATTTGATCTTTTTTTTGTGTTTTGTTTTGGTGTCCCAGTGTTTGGGCTGGCCTCCCATGCCCCTCCTACCCAATATTTATTTATTTACTTATCCTTGTTACTTCTCTTTTTGTGTGATTTTTTTTTCTCTATTTTGTTTGTTTTTTCCCATGTTAAATTTTGGAATTTCTTCTATGTTTCTTCACTTTCCCAGCGTTATGAGCTCTGCTCCTTGTTAGGACATAATATTGTTTTGTATTTTTAAGTTGAATAAAGGAAAAATTTGAAAGCTGAAGTTAATGAAATTATATTGAAAATTGAAATTTTGGTAAAATTATAGTTTTGCTATCTTGGAAAGAGGTTTTGGTTACGAAATGACACCTTCAGGAACAGGTCTATAAACTAAAGTATGTCCCAAGAAGTTAAATTGAAGTTCCTACCTCTACTCTTTCCCCCTCTAGAGGACAGTGACATTTGATGACCTTTAAAATCTTTGTGTTATGAAAGTGAAACCTTGCAAAACATATCATCTACTTAAATGAAATACAAGGAAACTTTTTCAGCTTTGCTTTTTTCACTTTGCTCTATCACAATTTATGAAGTTTCAAAGATTTTCAGGGCTTAAACTAGAGAAAAAGAAAGTGATAACTGAAAATCAATGTAGAATTGTTTTCCAAAATTTCAATTGGTCCTGTCAAATTCCTATGCCAGTCAAGTAGGCAAATTTCTAAAACTTAGAAATGAGAAGAGGATTAAAATGAAAGCCTGGCAATACCTGTCCTAAGTAAATTTTTAGGTAAAATTCTAGTTTAGCTACTTTTCACTATCTTTGAAAAGGTTTAAATAAGGAAAATGAGACTTTTAGGGATTAGTCAACCAGCTAAAGTATGTCCTAGGAAGGTGTTTTGAAGTACCATCTCCACTCCTTCTCTCTTCCTCACAGACGATCAGTTTTCAAGGTTTCACTTTTATAACATACATATTTTTAAAGGTCATCAAAGGTCAGGGCCCTCTTGAGGGAGAAGGAGTAGAGGTAGGTAATTCAAAATACCTTCCTGTGACATACTTTAGCCTGTAGACCCATCCCTAAAAGTTTCATTTTCCTAACCTAAACCCTTTCCAAGATAGCTAGAAGTCAATTAACTAGAATTTAACCTAACCCTTTTCCAAAATAGCAAAGAGTGGCTAAACTAGAATTTGACCTGAAAATTTATCCATAACCCTGAAGAGCCTCAACAAGTTGTAACAACGATTTCCAAATATCTAGACAAGTCTTGGAGCCTCAGTGTAAAGGTTAATGCCCAAATTCAAATTCTTGATTTGTCCTATGAATGTCTTAAGGCCTATGTGAATCAAATTGCAGGATATAGCCCAACATTTATCTAAATAGCCCTAATACGAAAAAACAAAATCAAAGCTTACTTTTGCGTGGCTAATATTCTATTTGTTAGCTTATAATTCTTATTTTACATAAACTTATTTATAGCCTACACATTCTTATTTTTGAAATATACGCCTGAAAAGTTCAACCAATAATTATGAATGGTATAACCCTACGGTTAAAAACAATGACAGTTCTGGTTAAAAAATAGCTCAACCAAACAATTGTTTCACGCGAAAACACTTTTCATGACAACCTGGTTCGTCATTGTTTCACGCAAAAACAGCGGTTGAGCTCAACCACACCGAGTGGTTGAGCTCAAACAGTCTCTTTGGTTGACGCGAAAAAAGGCCTCAAGCGTTTTATGAGTCGAACATGACGTCAGGTATATATATACCTGATAGCCTTTTATGTAGTCTATATTTGTTAAGATTGCTATTTAAACTGGATTTTTAAGGTAAGATAGGGGTAAAGTTTTACTTTAGCTACTTTTGGCTATCTTTGAAAGAGGTTAGGCTAGGAAAAATGAAACTTTCAGGGATGTGTCTACAAGCTAAAGTATGTCCCAGGAGGTAAATTTATAGCAAACAGTATTACTGGCTTTCATATAAAGTGAATATACCACTCAATGCCTTTTTTATGCTCTTTACAAATATAATAATTGCTTTTACCGGAAATTCAGATTTAAGCACTTTTTGACCTCTTAAAAATGACCTAAATATGGGGTGTAAAAAAGGCTAAGAAAATTGGTCTTGAACCTTAAATACCTTATAATATTGATCTCAAACTTACTGTTTCATTAAAAATCCTTTTTTTTAATTTTATATAATCCACAAGCACTGATTTTCCAGTATTAATTTGGATAAATTAATTTCTCCAATGTTAAGATGTTTTCTTCTTCCTTGACATTGAATTTTAAATAAAAGCATGCGTTTTTGGTCAAAAATATGAAAGCTGGCTATTATGAATGCCAGTTATACTATTTGCTATAAATTTAACTATATTAAATACAGCAATGGTTAGTTTATATATTTAATATATGCTATGCTTTACCCCCACCCCCCTGATGTGCAAATATATAGCCCAAATTTGTTTCTAAACTATTACAGATTTGCAATTTCAGATATCCTATTATTTTGTAAAAAATTGAAATCTGCCTACGAGGAAAATTTGGCTTCTGAGATCAAGTTAAACCCAAAATCTATTTGGAGACATGTCTCTTCTAAAAGCCCAAATCATCATACTATTCCTGACCTTGTTGACCACACTGTATTACACTCATCTCCAATAGATAAGGCTGACATTCTAAATGCACAATTTGCTTCTGCCTTTACCCAAAATTCAGGCACCTCCTCACCAGATCCTCCATTGTATGAAGTGCTTTTCCCTATGCCTGATTTGTCAGTAGGTGAATTAATGGTTTTCAATAGCCTTGAGAAGCTTGATGTAAATAAGTCAAAGGGACCAGACAGTGTTCATCCACGTCTTCTTAGGGAGTGTCGAAAAGCTCTCAGCTACCCCCTGTGCATGCTGTTCCAGTTATCTCTTCAAAATGGGGACCTACCGCATGATTGGAAAACATCTTATATAACCCCGATCCATAAAAAGGGACAAAGAGACTCGGCAGAGAACTACCATCCCATAAGCATCACCTCTGCAGTTGTTAAGGTGCTTTAGAGATTTGTTAATAAAGCTCTAATTGAACATCTTGAGGTCAATAATATCCTTTCCACATCACAACATGGTTTCAGATCTGGTAGATCTGTGGACACTAACCTTATCCAAACATATGAATTAGTGACTACACTGCTTGATGAGGGTTGTCCTGTCGACATGATTCTTCTTGATCTGTCCAAAGCATTCGACAAAGTTTGTCATGAATTCCTCATAATCAAATTGAGGGCTGCAGGTGTCAATGAAGGTGTTGTACGGTGGATTAGGGGCTTCCTTTCTGAAAGATCACAGAGTGTCAGAGTTTTTGATTTGCAAGGAACTCCTCATTTCTCTTCTCCCACAACTGTATTAAGTGGCGTACCCCAGGGCACTATTCTTGGACCAACACTTTTCAACTTCTATATTAACGAATTACCCACCCTTCTTTCAAATCTTATTACCCTTTACGCTGATGACTCAAAACTAGTTGGAAAAGCGGCTACTCCCTCTGACCAGCAATCAATTCAAACAGATCTTGATAGTCTAGTAAGATGGGCTAACATGTGGCTTCTGACTTTCAATGTTGACAAATGCCATGTAATTCATTTTGGAAAAAATAACAAGCATCATAAGTATTTCCTTCAAGACAACTTCCTTTCTGCTGTTTCCGATGAAAGAGATCTTGGGGTTATTGTAGATCACCAATTAAAGTTTAGCAGCCATGCTAAGTCTGTTTCATCTTCTGCAAATAAAACCCTCGGTATCATAAAAAGAACCATCTCCAGCCGACACCATAGAGTTCTTATGAAGTTATATAAGGCGCTTGTACGTCCATGCCTGGAGGTTAGAATGTCATTGGCAGCCCCTTTCTTCAAAAAAGATAGGAAGTTGCTTGAGGATGTCCAGCGTTGTGCCACTAAGATGGTTGCCAACATGAATAAATTTCCATATGAAGAAAGACTACGTCATTTGAAGCTGCCAACGCTGACATACCAACGGAAAAGGGGTGACATTATTTTAACCAAAAAAATCCTCTCTAAAAATACCCTTCCCGGTCTTTTTGCACAGCCCTTGCATTCTGGTACTAGAGGACATTCTTTGAAGCTCTCCATGCAGCGTTCCACGAGTAGACATAGAAGCCACTTCTTCAGCCAAAGAATCATCAATATGTGGAACCAGCTCTCTAAGGAAACAGTTTCTGCTACTTCAATTGACATGTTCAAGTCCCACCTTGATAGGGAATGGCTCGGCCAGGAGTTCCTTTACAATTGGGAAGGTGCAGAGTCCTCCACAAGAGTCTAATCTAACAGCCACAATCTACACCAAACGAATTCTTTTTTTCTCATGGAGCATCACAAGGATGGATAATCCTTATATCGCTCCAAGCTGCGATTTAAGGTATTTTAAGGTAATTAATTGAAATTTTGGTGACAAGGAAAAAGAAAACACCATAACATTGATAAAATTTATTTATCCAATTTAATCATGGAAAATCAGTGCTTGGAGATAATATGACATTAAAAAAATGGATTTGTAATGAAACAGTAAGTTTGAGTCCAATGTGATAAAGTTTGAGAGCAATGTTTTAAGCCTTGTTTGTACCCCATATTTAAGTCATTTTTAAGAGGTCAAAAAGTGCTTTTTGACCTCTGACCAGAACAGACTGGTAAGTTTGAGTCCAATGTTATAAAGTTTGAGAGCAATGTTTTAAGCCTTGTTTGTACCCCATATTTAAGTCATTTTTAAGAGGTCAAAAAGTGCTTTTTGACCTCTGACCAGAACAGACTGGTAAGTTTGAGTCCAATGTTATAAAGTTTGAGAGCAATGTTTTAAGCCTTTTTTGTACCCCATATTTAAGAGGTCAAAAAGTGCTTTTTGACCTCTGACCAGAACAGACAACATACTGGAACAGACCAGTCTGTTGGTCTGTTCTGGTTTTGCTAGTTTAGGCACTTCCAGATAAGCTAGGATGATGAAATTTTGCAGATGTATCAGGAACCAGACAAAATTAAAGCAGAAATAGTCATTTTCCCAATTTGACCATCTGGGGGGGGATGGGAGGACAGTTGATTCAGAAAAATTAGGTATTTTTAACTTACGAAAGGGTGATTGGATCTTACTGAAATTTGATATTTAGAGGGATACCATGTCTCACAGCTGTTAGTTAAAATCCCGACTGGATCTGGTGACATTGGAGGGAGTTAGAGGGGGAAACCTAAAATGTTTTGAGGGATCAGGATGAAACTTGTTGGTGAAAATAAGTACAAGTCTTAGATACATGATTGACATAACGAGAACGGATCCGCTTTCTTTTGGGGGAGGGTAAATTCTGAAAAATTAGAAATAAGAGGTATTTTTAACTTACAAAGGAGTGTCAGGATCTTAATGAAATTTCATATTTAGAAACACCTTATAACTCAGATCTCCTATTTTAAATCCTAACCATATCCATTGTTATTGGGGAGGAGTTGGGGCAGGGAACTGGAAATCTTGGAAAAGGCTTAGAGTGTAGAGATCAGGATGAAACTTGGTGAGAAGAATAAGCACAAGCCTAAGATAAGTGTCTGGCATAACTGTACCGGATCCGTTCTCTTTGAGGGAGCTGTAGGGGGGGGGGGGGGGGTTAGTGGAAAAAATTAGAAAAATGAGGTATATGTAACTTACAAACAAGTGATCAGATCTTAATGAAATTTGATATTTAGAAGGTTCTAATGCTTCAGAGCTTTTGTTCCAAATCCTGATCAGATCCAGATCTTTGGAGGGGGAAACCGGAAGCCCCCCTGTTTCCATCAGCAAGTATTCCCTAGTGCTTGGAAAAGGGCATATGTCCGCATTATTCTAAAAGTAAGGTGTCCAAAATCTTGTGATCAACTCCAGCCTATATTGATAACTCCAAACCTTTGTAAAGTTGCAGAAATGTTTATTTACCCCAAACTAATGTCACATGTCTCTGCACATCCAGACCTGTATCAGTATGGATGCTTAAGAGGCAGCAGCACAACTGTCTATTTAGTATGGATGAACCATCTCATTGTTCAGTGGCTTGACCAAGGAAGTGCTATAGTCGACCCTCTCCTTGTAGACTACCAAAAGGCTTTTGATCTTATTTGCCATTCTGTTGCTATCACAAATCTATGCACCATGGGTGTGCAAAAACATATTCTCCTTTTAGTGATCAATTTTTTACAAGCCTGCTATCAGTGCGTTTACAGTCTTTTTCCAGGAGATACCAACTCCAAATGGGTTGAGCTTACATGCAGAGCCCCACAAGGTACTAAGCTCGCTATTCTACTGTTTTTGGCAGTGATAAATTTCATCCTTTCCGGCTATGAAGAAAGATTTAAGTATGTAGACAACTTTTCAATCCTACTGAAGTACATTGTTGAGAAGTCTGAGGCTGTCCCCCAATTCTGTAACGAAATAATCAACAACTTTAAAGATGAATGTACTGTGAACAGCCTACAAATCAACAAAGGAAAGACTAAAATCCTTTGCTTTAATCCCCTGAAGAGAGACTTTGTGTGCCCTCCTCCTCCTTATCCTAGTGAATCTTTGGCAGTAGTGCTTGGTGTCAAGTTTAGCATTGACTGCTCTTTCAGCCTTCATGTTGATACAATTATTAAAAAGGTAAATAGTGCAATGCGGACACTTATACTGATGCGTCGATTTGGTTTCTCAGTGACACAACTAAGGATAGCCTATCTCACTTACATTCGACCAATTTTAGAGTATGCATGTCCCATATGGGGCCCACAAGTCAATAACACTATTTACCTAAGGGACCAGCTTGAGTCAATACAAAAAAGAGCAGTCAAAGTTATATTGTGCAATGCTTTTATCCACTTTACAAATTCCCTCTCTTCAAGAGTGTTGTCTCAGTTTGATCCTTGAATTTGGCCAATATCTTCTCAGAAGTGATAAGTACAGGTCGATACTACCACCAGTTTTATTGAAACATCGAAGTACTAGGCCAAAGAAAATTGACAGATTAGCAGTACCTCCTTTACGCACAAATCGTTTTTCCAACTCATTCATCCCTTTCTTTCTATCAAAGTATAACAATTGTTGATTTTATCCTATTTGTCTTCTGATTTTTTTGTTGTTGTTTGATTTAATCCTTTTTTTGTAAGCACAAGCGCCATTTAGTTTTATGACTACGAGAGATTGTGCAAATAAAACCGATTCTATTCTAGTCTTGGAAAACGTGAAAATTGAGGTATATTTATCTTATGAATCGGTGATCGGATCTTAATGAAACTTAATATGTAGAAAGATTTTATGTCTTAAATGCTCGATTTTCAATTCGAATCGGATCCAGGGACATAGGGGGTTGGAGGGGGGAAACAGAAGTCTGGGAAACCGGAAATCTTGAAAAACGCTTAGAGTGGAGAGATCAGGATGAAACTTTGTGGGTAGAATAAGTAAATGTTGTAGATACGTGATTGACATAACCGGAATGGATCCGCTCTCTTTGGGGGAGTTAGGGGGTCCAGTGCTTTGGCGAGTTTGGAGCTTCTGGACGTGCTAGGATAATGAAAATTGGTAGGCGTTTCTGGGACTTGCACAAATTGAATTGATAAAGTTGTTTTCTCCGATTCGACCATCTGTGGGGCTGAAGGGAGAGAAAAATTAGAAAAAATGAGCTATTTTTAACTTACGAGTGGGTTATCCGATTTTAATAAATTTTCATATTTAGAAGGACCTCGTGTGTCAGAGCTCTTATTTTAAATATCGACCAGCATTAAGCCTCTGATTTTACTTTTAAATCAATTCATTGATTCTTAGAATTTTGCTAGAGCTCATGCCATATGAGCTCTTGGCTCTTCCAGCCTTGTCACAAGTACCATATGAGCTCATAGCTCTTGTTTAGTTTGCATGGCCAAACTAATTAGAATGGATTAATTGGTCTCGTCATAGCCTTTAGAGCTAAATAATAGATCCACATAAACAACAGAAAAGTAAAAGCGAAAACGTAGTTTCTTTTAAATCTTAAAAAGAATGATTAACTTCTTCTGTGTTTTGCCAAAGATAAAGATATTTATTGATAAAACTTACATCACCAAAAAGCATGACTTTTGTTTTTTGTCAATGAAACGGAGCAGGATTTTCTTTTTGAATTTCCAGAAAGAACAATCGCTGAAATTCAACTGACATATCTGCTAGGAAAACAGAGTGGTTACTCCAAGAGTGGGTTAGACAATCCCTAAATAAAGTTTCATGATGGCTAAGAGTGAATCAGCTTAAGATGAGCCCCACTAAAAGAACTTTTTCTTATATTTTTTTAGGACTTCGAGTTTATTATCCATGGATACGGCATATGACGATGGTATGATTAGACATAAAAAGTTAATAAAGTATCTTGGTGTTATTATACATGAAACTTTCATTTTTTGATCCCATACTGAAACCTTTTCACGGATTATATCGCGTAATTTGGGAATTATTCACAAACAAATGCATATGTTTTCAGCTAGTATACTTAGGCTTCTCTATTTTCGTTAATCCATCCTTATACTTTGTATTGTTCTCTATGTTTGGGTACATTTTTCTCTTCAATTGCTTATTCTGCGATAATTATTCAAAACAAGTCTATTAGAGTTTTATCAGATAAATCAGAGAGAGAATCACTTTGAGAAGTGCACTTGGACAGTAGAATATTGCCAGAAGTAGATCTTCACCATTTTTATTCATTGGTGTTCATGCACAAACATGATATGAACCTGCTGCTGGAATGCTTTAGTGTTTGTTTTTTTTTGTTTTTTTTTATAGATAATGAAATATACATAGCCAGGATACTATGGATAAGAATGTTTATTACACACCACCTATAGTGTCTGCCAGGTCCAGGTTTTCTTTCGTTGTGAAGGGTATAAGACTATGGAATAATTTGGAAAAAGAAATGAGGAAGATGGAAAATTGTAGTGATTTTAAAGGAAAATTGAAGGAAAAATTAATAAGTAAGCATGAATTTTAGTTTTGTTTCTTTTGAAGGAGATTTAATTCGATTTAAATTTAGTTGTAATTGTGATGTTTGGTGAGTATGAACCCACAATATGGACATGGTATGTAGTTGCTGCCCCCATAGTATTATTATTATTTTATATGAATCTTTTCTTTTTTCTTTGCTTTTTCTTTCTTTCTTACTTTTTCATTATAGTGAATCTAAATGATGTTATGTGTATGTGTTTTTTTTTCCTGATTCAAACTACGTCAACCGTTTGATTTTGATTGAATTACATTGCTTTTTATATTAAAATTGTTATTAATGTTAAACAAATAAGTCAATATTAACAATAGTAGCAATATGAGCATAGCGCCTCTACATATCCCCTCAGCATTCCCTGAAAGTTTAAGCTTAATACTTTAAGCACTTCCTGGGATATTGCCGATAAGTTATTTGTTATAACGTGGATTCAAATAGTTTGTTTTGATTTGGTTAAACTTTCTCTCAGTATCCCTTGAAATTATCATCTTATTAACCTTAGCCTTTAGCTGTAGACTTGTAGTAGTAATAATAGTAGTGAAAGTAGTAGCAGTAATAGTAGTAGCATTAGTTGCAGCAGCATACAAACATTACCTTTTGGTTAGTTAAACATCCTCCACAAGATACCCTGTAAGTTTTAACTTAATACCCCAATCTATTCCTAAGATATTGCTGATTCGCCCTTTTGGCAACCTTCATACACAGGGTTTTATTACTTTATTCAAATTCCACCTCAATATTCCACAATCCCTATAATTTTCACCTTCATACTTTATTCTTAGGAGCAATAGTTGTAGTAGTAGTACTAGCAGTAACAGTGGTTGAATTAGAAGTAGCAGTATGCACATGTCCCATTTTGGTCAGTTGCATATTCCCTTGTCATGCCCAGCAAGCTACATAACTCTCTAAGCCGTTCCTAAGATGTCGCTGAAACACATTTTTGACAACCTGTTTGCACATAGAGTGTTTTGATTTAGCCCAACCTTCTCTCCAACATCCGCTGAAATTTCTTATCTAATCAGAACTCAGAACTTAGCTTTCATAAGATGCAGAAAAATATATTGAAAAGAATGAAACAATTTGTGAAACCTGATGTGAAGAAAGATTTGTAAGGAAGAATTAGTGATAATACTTAAAGGATTAAAAGCATAATAAATCCATATTTTTTAAATATGGTGGCAATGAGGATAAATTAAATTTTTGAAGATTTTGAATATGATTTTTGAAAAGGGAGGAGCAACTAGCGATTTCTAGAAAAAATTTTATTAACGTATTTACAAGAAAGGTAAGAGTGAGATTAGTAATTATAGAGGCATTGGCTTGGTTTCTGTAGGAAGGAAATTACTTAGTATACTGATACATTTTATGCTTAAAGATGTCGTAGATGAAGCTTAAAAAAAGATCAGTAGGGTTTTACGAAAGGGAGAGAACTTATGATCAAATGCTCACTCTTAGATTAATAGTTGAGAAGCGCCTTAGTCATCTAATCTTTCTCAGCTTTGTTTTTTTTTATTAGTTTTTAGCGTTCGATTCAGCTGATAGAGGAGCTTTAGCTAAGGTCTTATCCTTGTATGGCGTACCAGATAAACACATTAAAATGATTAATGCTATTTATGAGCATAACACAACTGTGAATAAAGTAGGAAATGAGGTTAGTTTTTGGCTGCGTATTAAATCAGGAATTAAACAGAGTGGCATTCTATCCCATTTACATGGATCATTTTGATAGATTGTGTCCTAAGGACCACAGTAAAGGCAATGACAGGACATGGAATTAATTCAGGAATTAAAACTCTCCTAGATTTAGATTATGCTGATGATTTAAGAATCCTAGATGAAAATGTTAGCAAAATGAATAATTTTTGGAGGTTGTGAGATTTGAAGGTGCAAAAATAGGTCTGAAAATTAATGTTAAGGAAGCTAAGTCGCTAAGACTAGGAATAAGTGAGGGTTAAAAGTTAAAAGTAGAGTAACTAAGGCCCGGTGTGTTTTTTCATAATCAGAAATATTTGGAAGAATAAGAAGAAAAATCTGCGAACCAAGATAAGAATATGGGCAGTTGCATTGATGATATGGTCAAGAATGGTTCTGGAGCATTGGTTCTCCGAAAGATGAACAGTTTGCTAAATATTTTCCAGGGAAATTGCATGCGGATTGTTCTGGGTTTCTGAACTGACTGACTGTATCTCAAAGAGTAAGCTGTTAAGAAAAATATCGTTCAATCTTGCTTTCTAGGGCTATAATCAAAGAGAGCTTGAGATGGCTAGGACACGTTTCGGGGATGAAGAATGGCAGATTACCCAGGATCGTCTTGACAGGCAAGCGTTTAGGACCAAACGAAAAGTACGTTGTCTTCAAATAGTTTGGGAGGATACCGTAAGGAAATTGAATGCGGATTGTTCTGGGTTTCTGAACTGACTGACCGTATCTCAAAGAGTAAGCTGTTAAGAAAAATGTAGTTCAATCTTGCTTTCTAGGGCTATAATCAGAGAGAGCTTGAGATGGCTAGGACACGTTTCAGGGATGAAGAATGACAGATTATCCAGGATCGTCTTGACAGGCAAGCGTTTAGGACCAAACGAAAAGCACGTTGTCTTCAAATAGTTTGGGAGGATGCTGTAAGGAAGGATTTAAGAGAAGCGCGAGCTTTCATGGAGGTTGCAAAGAGGGGTCTTTGAAAAGATTTGGATGGAGAATGAAGATGCATAACTGGGATGACCTCAGGTGACTTGTACTGCAGTGAGTTTTAAGTAGCATTATTAGTTTATTGCACAGAAACTCTTTTAAATGTCTGTATATACGTAGTTTATTTTCATTTAGACTTTTTACCTGACTTTTTTCCTTATTCATACCTGACTTTTTTACTTAGACTTTTTTCTTACCTGAAAAATTAAACTTAATATCCTATTTCTCTCCTGAGGTATTGTATCTGTGCCAATTTTACAATCTGGATGTTGATAAGTTTTTTTGATTTATTTTTAGCTCAACAGTAGTAGTAATAGTAGTAGTAACAGTAGTATTAGCATTAGCAGCTATAGTAGTAGTAAAAGAAGTAGCAGTAGTAACATCAGTAACGGTCACAAATACTCCCAATTGCACTTAAATGTAGTAACAAATGTTCCAGTCGTAAATAGTTGCAGCCGCATTAGTAGTAGTAACATGTATGCATGTAATGCGTTTTATATTGCACAATATACACTCCAATATCCCCTGAAAGTTTGATTTGTGCGTCTTTAGCCATTCCAAATTGATTGCAGATGCAACCTTTTAGCATCCATAATTGATAAAACTTCCTCCTCAACATGCCCTGAAAGCTTAAACTTAATAGCCTACCTCTATCAATTCCTTAAATATATGCAAATGTGTCGTTATGACAAACTTAGATGGGAATAATATCTTTTGATTTAATTCAACATTTTTAATAGCATGTTCTGCAAGTCCCAACATAACATCCCTAACTGTTATTTGGATATTACAAATACACCTTTTGACAATCTGGATGCACATATAGCCTTTTGATTTCGTTTTACATCCCCTCAACTTTCCCTGACAATGAAGCTTAATACATAGTTTTGCTGTAAAGATATTATATCTATGCTATTTTGACAGACAGATGCAATTAAGCCCTTCTGATTTAGTTTAATAGAAGTAGTGACAGTAGTAGTAGTAGTAGCCCTAAAATTTTAAATTTAATACCCTCAGATGCTCGAGAGATATTGCTGATGTGTCGTATTGATAGCCAGCAAGCAATTAGTGCAATTTGATTTAGATTTATAATACCATAAACTTTCTTCAAAACTTCCCACTTTATGCCCTAATCCAGTTCTAAAGTATCCTGCGTATGACCTTTTCACACGCTTGAAGCTCTTAAACTATTTTTATTTAGTTCATCGTCCAGAAATTAAATAAAAAAAAAAAAAATTTAAATGAAAGTAAGGAGCGACATTAAAACTTAAAACGAACAGAAATTACTCCGTATATAAAAGGGGCTTTTCCTCCTCAACGCCCCGCTCTTTACTCTAAAGTTTGACTCTTTCTCTTAACTCTACTTTTTAAAACAGTAAAAAACTTTAGCGTAAAGAGCGGGGCGTTGAGGAGAAAAAGCCCCTTTCATATACGGAGTAATTTCTGTTCGTTTTAATGTCGCTCCTTACTTTCATTTTAAAAAAATTGTTTTTTTTTTGTTTAATTTCTGGACGTTTTTTAATTAATGCATGTTTTGATCTTGGCTCTCTGCACATAAATAATTAAAACGAAGTTGCATATTAATTTTTTTTGGCTAAATGGCTTTTTCATAGTTTTAATCGGAAGATTTAGAGAAAAAGGAGCGAGGGAGGAGGCCTAGTTGCCCTCCAGCTTTTTTATTACTTAAAAAGGCATTATCTTTAAATTTTTTACGAACGTTTTCATAAGTAAAAAATATACGTAACTTACGGATTAACTTACGTAGCGAACTTCTGTATTTGTATGTTTTTATTGCGTATATGAGGGGGTTCGCCCCTCGTCGATACCTCGCTCTTTACACAAAAGCTTAAACTTTGTCCCAATTCCCAATTAAGAATGACCCCTGAATCACCAAGGCCGTAGAATAAGTAGTTGTAATTACTAGAAATACTTTATCGTAAAGAACGAGGTATTACGAGGAGGTAAACCCCTCATGTGCGTTATAATGTCTGTTCGTTTTCAGTTTTAATGCTGCTCCTCACTTTCAGTAGAAAAAACTTTTCATATCTATTTTTTCATTGTTTTTTTTATAATGCTAGAAAATCCTGTGCCCCCTCCATTGAAAGTCTCTTCCCCCATCAGAAGTTCCTCCATGGAAAGATCCTCCCACGTAACCCCTCCCCTCAACTCCCCCCAACCAAAAAAATTCCCCTGAAAACGTCTGTACACTTCCCAGTAACCATTACTATATGTAAACACAGGTCAAAGTTTGTAACTTGCAGCCCCTCCCACGGGGACTGCGGGGGAGTAAGTCGTCCCCAAAGACATAGTTATTAGGTTTTTCGACTATGGTGAATAAAATGGCTACCTCAGAATTTTGATCCGGTGACTTTGGGGGGGGGGAATGAGCGTGGGAGGGGGCTTAGGTGCCCTCCAATTTTTGGTCACTTAAAAAGGGCACTATAACTTTTAATTTTCGTTAGAATGAGCCCTTTTGCGACACTCTAGGACCACTGAGTTGATACGATCACCCCTGGGAAAAAAAAACAAAAACAAATAAATACGCGTCTTCTGGCAAAAAATGCGAAATTCCACATTTTTGTAGATAGAGACTTGAAACTTCTTCAATAGGGTTCTCTGATAAGCTGATGGTGTGATTTTCGTTAAGATCGTATAACTTTTAGGGGGTGTTTCCCCCTATTTTCTAAAATGAGGCAAATTTTCTCAGGCTCGTAACTTTTGATGGGTAAGACTAATCTTGATGAAACTTATATATTTAAAATCAGCATTAAAATGCGATTCTTTTGATGTAACTATTGGTATCAAAATTCCATTTTTTAGAGTTTCGGTTACTATTGAGCCGGGTCGCTCCTTAATACAGTTCGTTACCACGAACTGTTTGATTCTCATGATGAAATTCGTAAGATCATCTTTGAGATAAAATGTTCTTCGGATGGGAGTGATTCCATTAACCTTCTTGTTTTATAAACCGCGTTTCCAAGCATTTCACATATATTTACGTCCCTTATTAATGCTTGTTTTAAGCAAGGGAATGCAGCAAGCAAGGGAAATGCAGTTTTAATGCAGCAATGAGCAAGATATGTACATGGCTTAAAATAAACCATCTTGACCTGGATATTGATAAGTCAAACTTTGTTATTTTCTCTCGATCTCCAAATTTTTACCCTTGTTTTACGGAAATGATTTCGGAGCGGAAAATTAATAAATGAACAAGGTTCACGAAATACCTTGGAATCAGTGGTTGATGAAACCCTATCATTTAAAGATCATGTGAAGTCAGTTTCGAAAATATTGTCACGTAACTTAGGTATCATGCGCAAATTAAAACATATTCTCCCCCCACATGTTCTACGATTGTTATACTTTTCCCTGATTAGCCCCTACATTTTGTATTGCTCGTCGATTTGGCTTGGTACTTTTTCTTCGATAGTTCGTCCAATCCGTGTGATCCAGAATAATGCGTTCCGAGTTTTTTGTGGCGTTGGGAACCAGGAGTCTATGAGGTCTGTGTATAGAGAATTAAATATAATTCCTACAGTTGGATTTCGTGATTTTTATATATAAGTATTACAGTGAGAGTCTTCCTGATTGTTTTAAAGGAATATTTTGTGAGAGGTCTGATGTTCATCTCCACGTTCTGAAAATCTTATGTTATTTAAAGTAAGAATAAAAAATTATTTTTTGAATAAATTATGAATTATCTTGGTTAAATTTTTATCACTTTTTTTTCTTTTTTTATGATGAGAGATGGCTGTTTAGAGATTGTATAGTGTTTCGTCTTTTTTTTTTTTTTTTTTTTTTTTTTTTTTGCGTATTTCTTTGATTTTGAATGAATAGTTATCATTTATTTGTTGTAGTTTTGCTGCTGAACAGGGACATTTTAGGTCCCTAAATTGAGCAGTATATTATTAATTGTAAGTGCAATTTTAGTAATTTTTATTTGATGAAATAAACGCATACCTACCTACCTACGTTACTCGGATACGAAGAAATACTGAGGTTCCTCGATTACTTTCAAGTAGGTCTTCTTTTTCACTTAGTTACAGAGCTTCAAAACTTTGGAATAAACTGAATATAGATATCAAGGAAATAGGTAGCTTTGGCCAGTTTAAGTCTGATCTACGTATGGATTTGCTTGGTAGGTATAATTTTGAAACAGATTAGATAAAATAAATTTTGCATAGGTTATTCATTTGTAATATTTGTGTAATTCTTAGTTTATTATTTTTTGTTGTCTTGGGGTCACGCAAGGTAATATATTATTGATGTTTTTTGTATGGCTGTTGGTTTCGGTATATGGTCTCATTCTCCATATTCACTTCTTTTTTCCTTGAATTTAGCACAGCCTCGCAAGCTTCTCGTATGTTGTGCTATTGATTAAGAAATGTTTATTTCTAATAAAATTATTCTACTACTACTACGAATACTACTAATGGACGATTATATCAAACATTTTCTCCTCAAGACACCATTTTTAAATCAAAACTATTAACGTATTTTCGTGATTTAATTCCCCATAGGAATTTTATTACAGCTTCACCTTCTGATTTTGAAAACCGGGTACTACTTCTGAAACCTGGTAAGTCTTTATTTTTCTTTATTATTTCAAGCTGCTTTGTCTCAGAATTGTGCACCGAAATCATTTTGTGAGGACACAACTTCTTGTATTTCAAAACGAGGTAAAGATCCTTCTGTTTGTTCTTCCTAAAGGACTATTACAGTTCTTTTTATTGTTAGGAAACTTACAGAAAAAATTATTTTTGACCAGGTTTATGATCGAGCAAATATTGGGGGCAGTCAGTTCTGGTTCCGCAGAGGTCTCGGTGTTCAGAAGGCTCACAGAACACTTTTCAAGTCTTCATCAGTATGAGTACTCCAAGAAATAATGATTCACTTGTGCACTGGATATATCTGGAGTATTTGACTCCATATGGTACTCCCAATCCATTTTATCTTTCTTGAAATCCTTGGCGAATCCGTTCATTTGCAAGTCTCTTTGGTAATGGTACCAAAATTCTACCACTCGAATCAGAGTTGGCCGTTTAATTTCGAGCAAGATACCCATTAGGAGAGGGGTTAAACAGGGGCAGTGATTAGTCCTATAATTTTCAATGTAGGTCTTCGCTCCGCTATAACGATCTTGAATCCTTTGATCACTCTAGATGGCCCTGATATCAGTCATATTTTATACGCTGATGACCTTCTATTATTAGATGAGAATCTATATGGGTTGCAAGAAGCTGTGATCTCAATTTCTAGGTGTTTAAATTCCACAGGGTTAGCCATAGCACCGTCCAAAACCGTCCAAGTTTTTAGTTTTTGGTTTTTAACCGACAGATTAGATTCTATCAATATAGATGGCGTTGTAGTTCCAGAAGATAAGTCTTTTGCTATATCTTGGCCTTCCTTATGGTAAAACTCTGTATGATACAAAACACCTCATAATCCATTGTCTCAAAGAAAAATTGGAAATACATATAGAGCACTTGCCCGAGTCAGGGGTTAGTTCGACCGGCGTACACTAAGCCATCTTTATAACGCTTTCTTTGGTCCACATATTATCTTTTTGGCCCCTGTGTGGTCTTTTTTCTCCAGTCGAGAAAAAAGACCCATTAATTCAGTGTATTTAAATTTCCAAAGTTTTTTTTTTTAATTACGATCGAATGTTATTAGTATTTAGTTTTTTAACATACCTTATAAAATGGAAGGTGTTAATAACCGTTTCCTTCGTAGGAATAGTAAAATTCCTAACTTTTCAATGGTATCGTTAATTAGCTAGGTCCATTACTTGTCATTTCCTTTTAATAAAGATATTTTATAGTGTGTTGAATTGTTTGTATTTCTTACTCTTTTTATGATTATGTTAGTTATAATTTTTCTTTGTTCATTTCTCAAATTTTTCAAGTTTTGTATTTTCCAGTCTGTGGTTTTTTGTGTCTTTTTCCCTTTTTTTCTCTCTCCCCTTTACTTCTCTTTTCAGGATTGTATCATTTTTGTTACAGAGGGTTTAAATAAATTATTACTATTTTTATTATACTGAAACTTTAATGCAGATTCTATCACGCAATTTGGGAATTATTCGCAAACTTAAAAATATGTTTCCAACTAGTATACCTAGGCTTCTCTATTTTTCATTAATCCTTCCTTATATTTTGTATTGTTCTTCTGTATGTTTGGGTACATTTTCTTCAATTATTAATCCTGTGCTAATTATTCAAAAACAAGTCCATTAGGGTATTATTAGGTAAATCAGAAAGAGAATCGATCCGAAAAGTGAATAAGGACAGTAAGGATCATTTTTATATACTAGTGTGTATGTATAAGTTTGATGTGAATCTGCTGCTGGAGCGTTTTAGTGTTTTTTTTTTTTATAACCGATGGAATTTATATAACCAAATATTAGGGGGTTAGGAATGATTATTATACTAAAATACAATGTCTGCCAGGTCCACGTTTTCTTTTATAACGAAGGCTATAAAATTATGGAATTATTTGGAAATGTAATGAGGAAGATTGTAATGAAGGAAAATTGAAAGAAAAATTATTAATTAAGCATGAATTTTTTGTTTGTTTGTTCCGAAGGAGATTTGATTCGATTTAAATTAAGTTGTTATTGTGTTGGTTGGTGAGTGTGAATCCACATTATAGACATGGTATACAGTTGCTGCCCGCGTAGTATTATCATTATCTTATATTTTATTCTTTTTTCGTTCTTTTCGTCTTTTTTTCTTTCTTTCTTTCTTATTATAGTGAATTTAAGTAATGTTATATGCATTTTTTATGGCACTTGGTATTAACCAAGTGACATATAGCAGTCGCCAATTCTGTCGGTCCCGGTTTTGCTACTTTAGGCACTTCCAGGTAAGCTAGGACGATGAAATTTGGCAAGCGTATCAGGGACTGGACCAGATTAAATTAAAAAATAGTCGTTTTTCCGATTTGACCATCTGGGGGGGGGGGGGGGAGCGGGGGCCCGGTTAATTCGCAAAAAATAGAAAAAAATGAAGTATTTTTAATTTATCAGCGGGTGATTGGATCTTAATGAAATTTGATGTTTGGAATGATATTGTGTCTCAGAGCTCTTATTTTAAATCCCGACCGGATCTGATGACATTGGGGGGAGTTGGAGTGGGAAAACCTAAAGTCCCGGTTTCGCTACTTTAGGCACTTCCAGGTAAGCTAGGACGATGAAATTTGGCGAGCGTATCAGGGACCGGACCAGATTAAATTAGAAATAGTCGTTTCCCCGATATGACCATCTGGGGGGGGGGGGTAGGGGCCGGTTAATTCGGAAAAAATAGAAAAAATGAAGTATTTTTAACTTATGAGCGGGTGATTGGATCTTAATGAAATTTGATGTTTGGAATGATATTGTGTCTCAGAGCTCTTATTTTAAATCCCGACTGGGTCTGATGACATTCGGGGGAGTTGGAGGGGGGAAACCTAAAATCTTGGAAAACACTTAGAGTAGAGGGATCGGGATGAAACTTGATGGGGAAAATAAGCGCAAGTCCCAGATACATGATTGACATAATTGGAACTGATTTGCTCTCTTTGGGGTAGTTGGGGGGGGGGAGTAATTCTTAAAAATTAGAAAAATGAGGTATTTTCAACTTACGAACGGGTGATCGGATCTCAATGAAATTTGATGTTTAGAAGGATATCGTGTCTTAGAGCTCTTATTTTAAATCCCGACCAGATCTGGTGATGGGGGCGGGGAGTTGGGAGGGGGAAACCTAAAACTTGGAAAACACTTAGAGTGGAGGGATCGGGATGAAACATGGTGGGAAAAATAAACACAAGTCCTAGATAGATGATTGACATAAACGGAACGGATCCGCTCTCTTTTGGGTAGTTGGGGGGGGGGGGGGTATTTCTGAAAAAATAAAAAAAAATGAGGTATTTTTAACTTACGAACGGGTGATCGGATCTCAATGAAATTTGATATTTAGAAGGATATCGTGGCTTAGAGCTCTTATTTTAAACCCGCCCGGATCTGGTGACATTGGGGGGGGAGTTGGGAGGGAGAAACCTAAAAATTGGAAAACACTTAGAGTGAAGGGATCGGGATGAAACTTGGTGGAAAAAAAAAACACGAGTCCTAGATACATGATTGACATAACCACAACGGATCCGCTCTCTTTGGGGTAGTTTGGGGGGGGGTTAATTCTGAAAAATTAGAAAAAATGAGGTATTTTTAACTTACGAACGGGTGATTGGATCTCCATGAAATTTGATTTTTAGAAGTATATCGTGTCTCAAAGCTCTTATTTTAAATCCTGACCGGATCTGGTGACATTGGGGGAAGTTTGGGGTGGGGAGACCTAAAATGATGGGAAACGCTTAGATTGGAGGGATTGGGATGAAACTTGGTTGGAAAAATAAGCAGAAGTCTTTCATACGTGATTTACATAATTAGAACGGATCCGCTCAATTGCGGGGGGGGGGGGGGGGGGGTAATTCTGAAAAATAAGAAAAATGACGTATTTTTAACTTACGAAGGAGTGATCGGATCTTCATGAAACTTCATATTTAGAAGGACCTCGTAATTCCGATATCTTATTTTAAATCTCAACCGGATCAAGCGTAATTGGGGGGGGGGGGCAGTTGGGGGGACCGGAAATCTTAGAAAATACTTAAAGCGGTGAGATCAGGATGAAACTGGATGGGAAGAATAGAAACCTGTCTAAGATACGTGACTGACATAACTGGACCGGATCTGCTCTCTTTGGTGGAATTGGGGGGAGGGGGTAATTTTGAAAATTGAGGTATTTGTAACTTACGAAAGGGTGACCAGATCTTAATGAAATTTGATATTTAGAAGGATCTTGTGCTTTAAAGTTCTAATTTCAAATTCCGACCAGATCCTGTGACATTCGGTGGAGTTGGAGGGGGGAACCGGAATTCTTGGAAAACATGAAAATTGGAGTATTTATATCTTACGAATAGATGATCGGATCGTAATGAAATTTAATTTTTAGAAGGAATTCATGTCTCAGAGCTCTTATTTCAAATCCCGACCAGATCTTTTGACATTGTGGGGATTTGGAGGGGGAAATCTTGGAAAAACACTTGGAGTGTAGGAATCGGGATGAAGCTTGGTGGATAGAATAAACATATGTCCTTGATACGTGATTGACAGAATCGTACTGGATTCGCTCTCTTTGGGGGAGTTGGGGGGGAGGGGTTCAGTGATTTTTCGAGTTCGGTGCTTCTGGACGTGCTAGGGCGATGAAAATTGGTAGGCGTGTCAGGGAGCTGCACAATTTGACTTGATAAAGTCGTTTTCCCAGATTCGACCATCTGGGGGGCAAAAGGGAGAGGAAAAATTAGAAAAAATTAGGTACTTATAACTTACGAGTGAGTGATAGGATCTTAAAGAATTTTGATATTTAGAAGGAGTTTGTGACTCAGAGCTCTTATTTTAAATCTTGACCGGTATTAAGCCTCTTATTTTCCTTTTAAAATCAATCTATTGATTCATAGAATTTGTTAGAGCTCATACCATATGATCTCTTGGCTCTTAGCTCTTCTCGCCTCGTCACAAGTGCCATATGAGCTCTTAGCTCTTGTTTTTACCTGATTCAACCCACATCAACCGTTTGGTTTTGGGTGAATCATATTTTGTATGTAAATTGTTATTAAAGTTAAATAAATATATTAAAATCAATATCACACAGTAGTACAGGTGGTAACAGTAGTAGCGACATGAACATAGCGCATCTGCATCTCCACTCAGCATACTGTGAAAGTTTAAACTTAATACTCTGAGTACTTCTTGGAACACTGCAAAGTCCTTTCGATAACCTGGATGCAAAAAGTTTGTTTTGATTAGGTTCAATTTTCTCTCAATATTTCCTGAAATTATTATCTTAATACCCTTAGCTTTAGTTGTAGACTTGTAGTAGTAATATTAGTCGTAAAAGCAGTTGCAGTAGTAGCGGTAGTAGTCGCAGAAGCAGTAGTTGTAGCAGTAGTAGTCGCAGCAGCAGTAGTTGTAGCAGTAAAAGCAGTAGCAGTAGCACACAGACATCACCTTTTGGTTTCTTAAACACCCTCCATAACGTGCCCTGCAAGTTTCAAATTAATACTCCAATCCATTCCCAAGACATTGCTGATGCCTTTTGGTAATCTGCATACACGGGGTTACATTACTTACTTGAAATTTCTCCTCAAGATTCAACATTCCCTATAAATTTCACCCTTCAAAACCTTATTTTTTTAATAGGAATAGGCATAGTAGTAGCAGTAGTAACAGTGGTGGAAGCAGTAGCGGTAGTAGCAGTAGTAGTAGTAGTAGCAGTAGCGGTATGCACATATTTTATTTTGTTCAGTTGAATATCCTCTCCTCATGCCCAGCAAGTTTCAACTTAATGCCGTTCCTAAGATATCGCTGGTACACCTTTCTGACAACCTGGTTACACATAGTACGTCTTGTAGTTCATCTTCCTCCTCAACATCACATGAAATTTTCATTTTAATACGATTTTGGAGAAAATCATCCAGGTCAAAAATGCAAACATATAGGCTAAATTAACTAAAAACATACTTCGTAACAGTAACACTTTTAGCAATCGCAGTACTGCCAGAAGTAGTAGAAGTAAAAATAAATAAATAATACATTGTGTCTACTTGGCTCATTATTTAGGCTGTACTACTGTGCTGCTTATGATATAATATTAATTACATATATCCAAGGGTGCAGCTAGGGTTGTTGAGTTTGGAGGGGGGTATAAACACTGTATCGACAAAATCGCTCAGTGGTTAAACAAATGCACACATATATGCTAAATTAAACTGAAAACATACGCTAAAACAAAAGCTAAATTCCAAGGTGCTGAAACACCTTGGAAAATTGGGGGGAGATTCCACCCTCCCCCACCTTAGCGGCACCCTTGAACATATCCCTAAAGATAGGATGCTGCATACTTAAAAGACGCTGGGTCCTCAAGTTTGATATACGAGAAGCAGGCACGTACGCAGGAATTTTTTTTTTTTGGGGGGGGGGCAAAACCTTCGAAACAGCAGATATAAAGTAGCACGTTTTTAATTTAGTAATGAAAAAAGCACGTATGTCGGAAAATACAGATTAACTTTCATCTGTAGTATTGTTGCGGATAGGGGGAAGAAGACTGAAGCCTCAAAAGTACATTTTAGACTCAGGTATGTTCATAGCGATTTAGAACCATTGATTAATCTATTATATCCCACTGAAAGGGAAATTTAGGGTTAACAGTGCAATATGGGTGCTGTGGGGGGTAGTTCTTCTATTGCAAATCGTAGATTTTAATGAAAAACGATAGTTTCCAAAATTGATCCATTAAAAGCTGTACTTTATCCTGAAAAGGGGGGATAAACGCTCTAATATCAAGTATGATTCTATTTTGCTGTGGAAAGCAAACTCTCTTTACAAAAAAAAGTAATAGTACAATTGCTAATTTCTTCAAAGAGGGTAAAAAGTTAGAAAGAAAATGGGTTAGTAATTGGGCTGTGACTAGACCAGATAATTGCATGCTGTAAAATCCCCCAAAAAAGGCTTCCCACATGTATCTTGATTCTTAATAAATGCCCTACTTTTGCCAGAAATCCCAAGAAATCATGGGGAAATTAAACATTTCAAAAAATTTGAAAGGGGCCAAAGGCCCCCCCCCCCTGTGTACGTGCCAGACGAGAAGTGTCTAATTTGGTAGGCCTTTGTGAAAAGTGCATAACCATTAATGAAAGGAAACACAAATATCTACATACCTTAAAAAATATACGTTATCAACAGCAGATTGATTTCTGATTATAATAGCTACAGTGTTTTTCTGAAAGTCTAGATAATGTCTACTTTGTCAATCTTGAAAATCTCTACTCTGCTTTTACTATTTACACCTGCTTTATTTCTATCTTCTTATCACCGCTGCACCTTATTACCGCTTCTTATTAACTTCGAATTACCGTTGCATCGGTAAATCAGGACCTTTTTAAACGTAGATTTAAAGCCCCCTCCCCCCCCCCCCGTCAGACGAAGTGATTTCATTTGATTGGTTTGATCAAGATTTCCCAATCTTATTTGACTGTTAAAATTATTGAAGTTTATTTTTTAACCAACCATTGTCATTCTTTTTCTTACTGATAGAAGTAGTTGGGAAATAAAAGGTCCTTACTTACAGTGAGCGAAACCCGAAGCGATTTCCACTTCTGTAAAATTGTGTTGCGTAACATAATGCCTTTTGAATCATGGAAGTTCTTAAACCGAATTGGCCAGCCATGACAAAAATACAACAAAGAGAGGTTAAACTCAATGAAAGACAACAAACGAGACTGCAGCCAGTAGAGAGAAAAGATGAAAGACTAAAACAAGGCGAATATTTCGCCTGAATGCAAACTAGGCGTCCTCAGCACAAGAGAGAAAAAGAAAAAAACGCTAAACTAAAAATAAATAAAACCGCCACCAATATTAATAAATACAGTTGTCGGAACTGATCCACGTAGGGAAAAGAAGCTATTAGAGTTACTTCAATGATAACATCAAAGCAACTGAATTTTTTCCAAAATTAAGGCTCTAAAGGAATTTCCTTAAACTTCTGACCCATCTAGATCGTGTTTTAGGCTAGGATACCGATTTTCCCGAAAAAATATGGAGCCGTTTTCGAGAAAAATACATACATACGTAAATAGAAGTCAAATTCAAAGTAAAAAAAAACATACATCCATAAAAACAGCCATTATTGCTCACTTATAAAGATAGTATTTATATATATATATATATATATATATATATATATATATATATATATAACTTCGAAAACCACACTACCTTTCCATGACGAAAAATATAACGGTTCAAAAAGGGGATGAAACCTTTTAATTGACAGTGAAACAAATATAAAATTTTTAACTGGATATTTCGAACTCATATACAGCGTCCATCAACAGCAGTAAAACTAAAATACATTAATACAAAAAAAAATTATGCCCAATAAACTAACTTCATATAGTTTATTGCTCCTCTAAAGTAAATTTCATTTCACCTAAGAGCTTTGACCTCTGTCCACCTGATATTTCAGATAAATCTAATGAACCGGAACCAAAAAGGTCAAGGAGATTTGCTTCCGCTGTCACATTGAAAAAAAATAAGAGCAATAAACTGTATGTAATTAGTTTATTGGGTATGAATTTTGTTTGTTTTTATTAATGTCTTTTAGTTTTACTGCTAATGGTGGACACTGTATATTTGTCCAAAATATCCAGTTGAAAATTTTATATTTATTTCACTGTCAATTAAAAGGTTTGATCCCTGTTTTGAACTGTCATATTTTCGATATATATATATATATATATATATATATATATATATATATATATATATATATATATATATATATATATATATATATATATATATATATATATATATATATATATATCCTTTTGATTTTCTTTTTCATTATTTTACTCCACTAATTATCTTTTTGATAAATGCTATTGTCATTGCAATATTTTTACGGAAAAAAAAACTATGCTCGCATTTTCAACAAATACTATTTAATTAAACAGCCGTAACCCAAGCAGTTTCAGAATTTTCAGATGCATCCTTGAAAAATTCTTAATTTTCGATATAAATTGAGAAAATAGGA
Organism: Artemia franciscana; assembly: GCF_032884065.1. NCBI lineage: Eukaryota > Metazoa > Arthropoda > Branchiopoda > Anostraca > Artemiidae > Artemia > Artemia franciscana. The sequence continues at coordinate 3,815,458 of NC_088879.1, read as the reverse complement.
GTGAGGGGTTTTTGCCATCCTTTGGAATTGCTCATTCACCGGTAATTATTACCATTTTCCTTAGAATTTCTAATATGATTTCATGTAACTCATCAATTTTTGTAACTGTTTTTTTGAAGTTTTACTATATCCTTCCATAGATTCCCCCCCCCCTTAAAACAAGTCCTATGTATGTGCCTGGGTAGAATCATTCATTTTTGAGGCTATAGTAACGAGTTACTAGGCATAGAGGAGAAATATGTCAACTGGAGTATCCCTAAATACTAGACTGATAATAAATATAAAATTGAAACATGTACTATCAATTGATCATGCAGTCAATTTATTAATACTAAAAGAAAAATAGTTACAAAAAGTAAAGTAATTACTAAATAAAGTAAAGCCATCAAAACAAAAATAAAACTCTTGCATAAAGCACATAAAATTAAAAAAGTGCATATAATGAAAATACGAGCACATAAACAAAAAAAAAAAAAAACTGGAAAAAGACAAGAAAATTTATCAGATAGGAGATTTAGAAGGAAATTTGCCATATAACTGAAAAAGAATTTAAATGAAGAGGAGAGATAAAAAAAAAAATTAAGATAAAACCAAAAAGATTTTAAAATCTGAAAAAGATATTAAATGAAGAGAAGAGAGAGATATAAATAAAAAAAAATTGATGGGTTCCAGAGTAGAACTGATTGATAAACTGGAAACCTCTGAGCTGCTGTTGATGATCGTTTGGGTAAAATAAATATGCGAAAAGAATTACGTAAAGAAGAAGAGTACCTAACTGAGTCTGACCGTGAGAAAAATCGCTGCAGAGACAGTGGAAGTGTACCTAAAAAAGCAGAATGCGCTAAATAAAGGTAACTTTTACCAACAATACGATCCAGCGGAACTACTCCAGGACCATCATAAAGATCAGAGGAAGGGTAAAACCGAGGTAGAAGAAAAATAGCCTTCACTACCCTATTTTAGGCTCTTTGAAGTGAGAAAAAAAGAGATTTGTTAGTACTATCCTAGACAGAACAGCACAGGTAAGGAAAAATGAAAGCATAGTGAAGAAAAAGCATAACATCTGGGGGAAGAAATGAGTTAACCCGGTGCAACATTGAAGACTGGCGGAGCACAAGGGAGCGGGTATGAGCTGTATGGGGCTTAAGAGAAAGAAAACAGTGAAGATACACACCAAGAAATTTCACTATAGTAGCTTGCGGTATAACATCGTTCCCATAAGTCAGAATAATTGGCTCCTGTATGTCTGTCACAATAAGGGGTCCTGAAGTGTACAATGGCATTTTACCGGCTGTTGAGTGCCATACCGTTTGGCCAGCACCAATATTTTACCTTATCAAGAAGACCTTGAGCTACGGAAGAGGCAGATTGTAGGTTTACCGTAGCAATGAAAAAGTTACTGTCTTCAGTAACTTTTTCAATGCTTATCGAAACAAGCTCCCATATGACACAAAAATAAACTCGTTGCACATTCAAAATCATTAGCTTCAAGAACACAAGACCATTCATTACTCTGTTGAACATGTATTAAATTAAAAAAAAATAATATCTGTAAAAGCTCTGAAAGAAGACTCACCTTGCTCATCCACAGTAATCTCAGTTTTACGCACAAAAAGCGATAAATAAAACAGGGAAGCGATCAGAAAGATCAGTGAAAACTGGACCAGAAGTAGGAGATTGAAAAATGAAAATATTAACTATCAAAGTGGCAAAATTTATAATTAGGAATTTCCATTTTTAAACTAAATATTTTCGTAGATCGCGAAACTACCGCGTCAGACAGTGCATTTGTGCCTCTAGAGCTCAAGTGTCTGATTGCATTAAAATATAATCATTTCGCCCGATAGCCCCAATAATTGATATTACCCAAAATTTTGGCTGCGGTTAATCAGAAGTTAGAGGTGTGCGGACGCTCGATAAAATGGTCTAGTAAACTCTCCCATGCTTAATTTAATTGAAGAAGCTAAAAATATTATATTAGTCTAAAATGTGTTCCACATGAGGGGGTGCTGAGTTTCAGAAATCTCGTACACCATGGAGCGCGAACCAAAGGTGGCTAAAGTGTGCCATTTCGCCCGATAGCCCCAATAATTGACATTACACAATATTTGGCTGCGGTTAATCAGAAGTTAGGGTGTGCGGACGCTCGATAAAATGGTCTAGTCAACTCTCCCATGCTTAATTTAATTGAAGATGCTAAAAATATTCCATTAGTCTAAAATGTGTTCCACGTGAGGGGTACTGAGTTTCAGAAATCTCGTAAACCATGGAGCGCGCGCCAAGAGTGGCAAAAGTGTGCCAATCGTGGAACAATGGCAAGCACTACGGAGACTGTACAAATAGTGGAGGAGCAGTTTGGCACAGGGGGTGATACGAAATGTACACCCGGTGGTGGAAAGCGGATTACCCCTCAGTTCCTTCTTTCATATCACAGAAAAAACTCTTGTGTCCAAGCAGCTGGCCTAGTGTCTTGCCTTATTTGTCTGATATAATTTCTTAATGCATCCTAAAGTAACAATTCCATTTCTTTATAGTGATATTTATAGTGACAACCTCAAGTAACAAGAGTTCATTATACTATTTTATTTTGTGGACAATAGAGCTTAAACTTTATTTTGAAACAAGCCGGCCATGTTTAATTGTTCGAAAAGAAAGGTGATTTAAGATAGTAAAAAGTTTTTATTGGTATAAAATACTTTTACTAATTAAAAGTCTTTTTTTCAGGTCATAAAAAAGCTCCTTTGCCCAAGCAGCTTGTCTTCAGGCAGAAATCGTGTTTTATCTTACTTTTCTCTGATGCAAGTTCGTAAGGGAGCTTCTGACATGATTCTGATAAAAAACGTACTTTTAAATATTAAACATATCGTTCGGATTTATGGGCATCGTGTTTTACGTTGTGTTTAAAACTAACGTTTATGCATCCAAGTCAGATTTAACTTTTTGATAACAGCTGGATATAGGTTATATTCTGAACTAAACACTATAATAAAAATTCTTACTTAATCATATTCAGGAAATTTACATTTACGAACTTTTGATAGTTGCTTTTTATTTAACTGTATCCTCGCCCCCTCCTAATGCTTGGATGTAGCTATAGGCTATGTCCAAAATTTACTGTTTTTTTTTTCATATTAGCATTAAAAAAACGACAGTTGATGAAATATAGTACAAAAATGAACGCCACTCCACAGAATCAGCAAGTTTTTGATACAGTATAGGGAAGCAGTTTACTATGTTTTCTATATAGTAGAAATTTTTTATATATTAGTTCATGTTAAACCTGGGAAGCAGTTAAACCGTAAGTGACCCAGAAACAAAGAAATTCCGAATGAAATAAGATTTTTTTTAACATAACGTTGAGTTCAAAATAGAATATAAATTCAAGTATAACCAATATTTTAATAAAGAATTTTTTTAGAAAGGGCGATTTTAGAAAGCGCATGGGCCACTGAAAATTGCACTTAACTTGTTTTGATTTCGACGTCCATACTTCAATAGTAGTCCAAGATTGGGAATCAGCAAGCTAAATAAGGTGCAAATTGAGAAGAGGGATTAAGGAGGGGGCAATCACCCCCTAGTTATTAGAAGTCCCTTTTTTGTATTTTTATGAAAAAATCAGAAAACGACAAATTTCCCTTTCCAGAATAAAATAACAAACTTTGTGTATCTTCACGAAAAGTGATTGAATCCTCTTCCTCTACATTTTCGTGAATGGGCACTCCTGAAGATAAAACTTATAATCAGCAAGTCAAAGGGATAGAACTATGTTTCATGTGTAAGGGGGGAAGAGAGGTACTTTGAAGGGGTCTTAAGTTCAGACATCTTAATTAGGGCCTTCCAATCATGCAGATTGGAAATTTTACTTGCGAAAAATAATGAGAATACATTGAATTCTCAGACATGGGAGTTAGAACTTTATTTTGAGATTAATGTTAGGCGTCTTGACATTTTAGTTTGTAAAAGAAAAATATAGACTGAGCTCAGGCAGGTAGGCAGGTACACAGGGATTGGTTTCTTGGGGCCAAATAACAAAATAATTATAGCTCGAATGCCAAAGGCCCAGAAATTTAAAACAAATTGGGGGACAGGGGTCGATATCTTCACGAAAGTCCCTGGGTATGCTTCAATTGTATCTTCTTTCATTAATATATGTTTTTCACATGATCATTTAATACCAAATGGACCTAAACTTTAAATAGTTTCAGGAAGCTCATTTTTAACACGCTATTATAAGTTCGTGCTAATATCCCCTTGAAGCTCACGTTCAGCTCTAACAATAAAGAACAATAACTAAGACAGTACCAACACATTTTATGTCCGGGTATTCACCTACTATATGACGCAAAAAGAAGCTCCAAAATAAGAGACATTATTTATTTATGCTTTGTCATCATCAACACCTCTTGCGGTAGAAGTTACCAATATTTAGTGGTACTAATAGCTATGCCTAAGGAGGAGCCATTTCATACTTTTCAACTCTGTCATGGGTCGGAGTGCGACCATTCAACCGGGTCGCCGTAGCTGGTGGGCTATTCACGCTTCTGCGACCTATTCTTCCATTGCGAGCTTTGGATAAATGTCAGGATTTTGGAAGGGACTTTTTTTCAATCTCAGGTTAGATTTTCTCTCTAGTGTTCACTCTGACTTTTTTTTTTTCGGTATCTATGGTCCTAATCTCCTAACGTTCCTCAGTCCTTCATCAGTTGGTTCTCAGGTCAGTTTCTTCCGCAGAAGGTATAAAAGCAAGAATGTATAAAAGAACCTTAGGTTCACATAGGTCGCAACCCTGGGTAAGGGGGGTCGGATGATTTTTTGTGGGGTTGATCGTAAAAACAGATGAAGTGCTGGTGAAAAATTAAGATTTTATTTATTGCTTTGCTAGCTAAAAGATAAATATACCAGTCGATGCACGTTTTAACGCTGATTCCAAATATTCTAATCGTTGTCCTCGCAAATGCACCCCAGGCTGTTGCGGGATACCTAGGGCTATTTCAATGAAAACACAATAAAAATTCATTTTTCAAAGTCTAAGAGTAAAAAAAAACTGCACTCCCAACTGACGCCCCTGTAGGCTGTATATGCAACTTTAGGCTGTACACACAAGTGTAAAAGGCTTAATATCAAGCTGATTTAGCTTTGTTTTCAGATTGCCTTTAATCGGCGTTAGGAATAAATTGATAGGGAGGAATAAATTGCCGTCTAACTCAGCCAATTCTTGCATATAGCCGAGGGCTATACTGGGCTTCATCAGGGTTGGGGCCAAGGTGCATTTGCGAGGGTAGCTATTAGTGTATTAGGAATGGGCGTTGAAGAGTGCATCGGGAGGTATGTTTATATTTTAGCTAGGGAAGTAATCGAAAAATGAATGTTTACGAAAGTACATTTCCTGACTCAGCTTTTCTTAAGGCCCTTCGGACTGATCTAGTAGGGATTGTCCCTGTTTTAGGGCATGATCAAGACCTATATCAAAGTCAACATTAATTGATTGCCAAAAGATGTGAGTCATTGCATCGAACTCGGAGCACAATTTAGTAGGCACAGAAGCAGAATTTGGTGGAAATAAACAAACTTGGTTCTGGGTGATGAAATAAAAATGTAGATAAATATTCAGAGAAGGCACACCACACTTATATTTAAAAACTACAGAGCTCGAGAGACTAAGTAATTTCTCACAGCGTTTTGAAAGCATACACAGGTGGGCGACAAACTTTATTTTTCATATAATGGGCAGCGTTCTCTCGGCAAATGCTTCAAATCGAACAGTTCGTGGTAATGAACTGTAAGTAAGCTACCCGACTCAATAGTAATCGAAACTCTAAAAAACAGAATTTCGATACCAATAGATATATTAAAAGAATCGGCGTTTTATGCTGGTTTCAAATATATAAGTTTCAATAAGTTTAATCTTACGCACTAAAGATAACGAGCCTGAGAAAACTCGTGTGATTTTTGAGAAAAGGGGGAACTACCCCCTGAAACTCACAAAATCTTAATGAAAATCAAACCATCACATTCAGCGTGCTGCGGTAGAAGTTTAAAACTCCAATAGGAAAAAATGTGAAATTTTGTATTTTCTGCCAGAAGAAAGATCACGGATGCGTATTTATTATTATTTTTTTTTCTCAGGGGTGATCGTATTGAACCAGTGGACCTAGGGGTGATCGTATTGAACCAGTGGACCTAGAATATCGTGAGATGGCTCATTCGAACGGGAATTAAAAATTCTAGTGCCCTTTTTAAGTAACCAAAGAGTTTGGAATTCTATGCCTTTGGGGATATCATGACTCTCCCAAAGCCCCTGGGGACAGGTCTTCAAGTTAAAAAATTTGCCTATTGTTTACGTATAGTATTTGTTATCGGGAAGTATGCATACATTTTTCTTGAGGGGGGGGGTTCGCTGGCGGTATTTTTTCGGGGATAACTTTCCACGGGTAGGGAAATTTCCAAGGGGTGAATTTTTAAGGGGATATTTCACACAGGGGAGTTTGTTGAAATTCCTATACGAGATTCTTTGTAAGTCTTTCTTTCTCTTTTCCGTCTCAATTTTACGCATGAAGATGTTAAGGGTTGTCTGAGGTAGATTTCCACCAGGAATGAATTGTCTAGAGAATAAATCCTTGTGGAAGATGGATTTTTCCATGGACGAGTAGCCAGATTTCCTGGCATTCTTTAAAAAAGATCAAAAATTTAAAAAAAAACAAGTTTTTTGAATGAAAGCAAGGAGCAACATTAAAACTTAAAATGAACAGAAATTATTGCGTATATGAGGGGGTTACTCCTCCATAATACCTCGCTGTATGTACTTAAGTTTTGATTCTATCCCAATCCTTTAAGAACGACTCCTGAAACACTAGGTTCGTTTAATTGGAACAATAAGAAGCTTTATTTTAAGTACTAATAACTTTTACTGTAATGATCGAGGTGTTGTGGAGGAGTAACCCCCTCATATACGTAAGGATTTCTGTTCGTCTTAAGTTTTAATATTGCCCCTTGCTTTCAGTTTAATTCCAAACTTAATTTTATTTAATTTCAAAAAAAAGATTGACGCTAAAATAAGCAAAGTCGTTTGGTCAAATAATACAGTGATTATTTATTAACTAATATTATTTATTAGCTTGTTTATTAACTAATATTTGGGGAACTAACCTCTGTAGTAAGTACCTCGAAAAGTCCAGTAATGACAATATTCAGATTAGTTTGTCCAAATCCAAAACTAAATAGGTCTGTGTAAATAACGCTTAAGCTCTAATCTTTAAAGAATTCCTTGTTCGAAAACTAACGAAAAATACGGCCGATTTAGCTTGAGGAAGAATACACTTGCCAAACCTTTAAGGTGTATGTTCACTTTTTGTGAGAAGCCTACAGTTGTAACTGCTATGGATTTTTTGTATTATATTTGTAACCTTTACAATTGTAAACACTTGCACGTATTACGGTGTGTCCAGAATCTTTTTTTTTGGGGGGGGGGCTATTTTTTCGTTGTGAGGGGGTAATTTTTAAAAATCATATAATAATTTTGTTTATGTGCATTTTGTTATATTTTTAAGAGTCGGGCAAAATTCTTGTTTTTTTTGGGGGGGGGGGGTCAACCTTGGTCCCTCCCACTGGACACAGCCTTTTTCTCAAACTAGTATCTGTTTCAGGGGTGAAATGTAATATAAACTTTAAAAATAAATCTTAATCATGGCCCTAGGTTCTTTTTTCAGTGAAGCGCAAACGACACTTGTCTTTAGGTTAAAGCGGAAGCGGTCCTTCTTTTATTAAAAATAATTTCTGTTTATTTTAGTTTAGACTGGATCAAAATTTTGTTTCAGCAATTGCATAACTGCTTCAAGAAATAGCTACTCTCCTTTTACAGCAGCATTGAATAAATTATATCATTTTTTTTTCATCAGAAAAAAGGGACGTCCGAATAAAAGGAAAATTGATCCCCTCCCATCAATTGAATAAGGTCCTTCCTTTTGTTCTTTCAAAAATCTAAGGGTTTCAGGGCAAGACGTCGCTTTGTTGCCATGTTATCCCGCAAAATAAATAGACAAAAAGAACTAATTGGTTTGACACCATTTTTACTCCGTAGAAACATAATATTAAAATACGTTAATTTTCTACGACCTTCAAAGAGAAGCTACACCGTTATTTAAAACGTTAATATTTAAACGTGAATTTAAACATTATTTGTCGTTCAAATGTGAATTTTTTCGTTCAAACGTCTTGGATTTATCTACAATTAGCCATGGTTTGATGCACAACTACTTGTTACAGCACAATGTTAACTGATACACAGTGAACTTGACGTTTTAAAGTTTATTTAATGTTTAAATTTAAAAACGTTTAACGACAAATCCGTTAATTTTTAACGACAGCTAGACCATCCAAGAGAAGCTACACGCTTGTAAGCATTTTTGTTACATGTGTTTTTAGCTCATTTTTTCTTGATTTTCTCTCACGTTTCCTTTCTTTAAACTGGGTAACTGCAGCGACCAAACACTGCATATCCACCGTCTAGGGTCTTTTCAATTATAAAATGTAATTCCCCACTTTTCTATTTTTTTTAAATAAATGGTTGTGAACACAGCCGTATCTAGGGGTTGGGGTTTCAACTCCCCTCCAAAATTTTCTTAAGAATTGCGAAATTGTTGATGCGTTTGATCCTTGACTCTCGCCTACATCTTGGGCGGAGTAGTGAGGTGCCATATCATGATGGTGTACAGGGTCTACGTGTGTAAATACTAGTTTCTATACCTACTATACAGGAACAGGTATAGTGAAATAAACGGAATGTTGACTGCTTCTGCCTTGTACAAGCTCAGATATTGTGAAATAAACCGGAATTCTAATTGTTTCTGCCTTTTACGTTCGGGGTTCATGTAAATCCTCAGTGAAGGCACTTTCGTTCTGTATGTAGGAGGAAGGTATAACGAAAAGAGAAATCATCAATGCAACAGCACAAACACATTAAAAAAAAAAAAAAAAAAAACAGTAGTTTTTCTAACGTAGAAGCTTTTCTGGAGGAAGTTTTTCTGACATAGTTGAACTCGTTGCTCAATGCTTCCTTAGAAATTCAAGTAGAACCTTCCCGAATATTCTACCAGTTCATTAACGTAAACTGTGTTTAATTATTAATTTATTAATAATTTTATTAATTTTATTTAATTTAATATAAATAATTTTAATTATTTAATTAATTTAATAATTTTATTAATAATTTATTATTAATAAATTTTATTAATTTATTTAATTTATTAATTTACGTGCATTAGAATATTTATGCTAAATCATTGGAGAGTAAAAGCATATTAGAGGCCCATTGAATGAAAGAATTAGGTAGATTAATATTATAATAACATTCACGAAGTATTATAATATTAAATATAAACAAATTATTATAATAAAATAAGTAATATGAGTCGTTCGCGCGAACGATATATCATTTTTTAAGCATTAGCAATGAAAACTGTGTGTTGTCCGTGACCGTGTGTTGTCCGTTGTCCGTGACCGAAAACTGTGTGTTGTCCGTGGTTGTTAACAGACTTGAACATAGCTGGACTTGGTTGATAGAGCTGGTCAGTGGAGCAATTTCTTAAAGTCACGTTCTGCGTTTACGTATTGCTGCTCGGCAAAATTGAAAATTACGATGTTATCGGTAAAAAAGAAAAAAAAAATCATAGGTTTACATCTGTGATGTATTTTCTTAAGATAGTCACATAGCCTAATTCCTAATTTCTGGAGAGAAAATTAACCTACCTTTTAAAACCTGATTGATTTCAATTCCTTGCCACTGAAATTTTAAGCAAGCAAAAATGAGGAAAAGCTAACATTCACCTGGCTGGTTTACGCATATGAAATTTTGAGCAGAAAAAAGAAATGAGGGCTCGTAGTTTTAAGATTCATTAAAAGGTCATTTTTTAAGGTTTGGCTTCTCTTTTCTAATTTGTAAAAATTAATTTATCGAGGAATGATACAGTTATACACATTTTATTAAGTTTGGGCCAATTTGAAACACTCAACTTCACGATGGAAAACTAAATGGCAGTCTCTTATAATTCGTCAGTAATGTCAATCTTTTTTTAAAATTATGTTTTATTTTAAATACTTGAAAACATTAAAAATAAAACGTGATTTCTTTGTTGATTTGGATCAGAGCCAACGCTTTAGCGTTGCCTATAGTAAAAAGCCATGACCATAATAAGTATTTGTTAAATAGTTATTAGAACCAATTCTCATAGAAGAATATTACAGTAGAAATACCGGAGATGGTCTGATTCAATTGGAATTTGAAAGTTCTCATGCCCTTTTTAAGAGTCAAAAGTGATCGGAGGGCAACCAGTCCCCTCCCCGCTCTTTTCAGCTGTCCTCCTTCCAAAGACATTCGATCAAAATTTTGAGATAGCTATTTTGTTTGAAATAGTCAAAAGGTCAAATAACTATGCCTCCAGGATGACATGCTTCCCATCCCCCACCTCCAGGAAGAATTTAAGTTATGCAAGTTATCCACTGTTTACTTGTAGGATTTATTATTGGGAGTGTTCTTAAATGTGTTGCGTCATACCACTACTTCAACATGATCATTATAGGAAAAACTAACAAATGAGGAGACGTACATTATGAAATTTATCAAAAAAATGCAAAATTTTAATATTTTGCACGTATTGAACCCGCCCAATAGGGCTCTTGGACATGCTTAATTTGATGCTGCAATTTTCATTAAAATTGCATCCTCTTTTGATGTGTTTCCACATTCCTCTCCCTTTTTCATAAACTATAAAACTTTTTTAGGCTCGATACTTTGTGTGGCTAATCTTTTGCCATCAATATTCCGTTTTTTTTATACTTTTGGTTCTTATAAACAAAATATCGGTCTTTACTTAAAGCTTGTCATTACTAAGTGTCTGATATATTTTTCTTCTACTCTTTCATATTCCTTGATAGTTATAAGGTTTCAAAAATCAATCACAGTTTTAGCAGGAAAGTTTACTTGCAGTATTTAAATCATCAAAACTGTTTATTAGAAGCGCTAAATAAGAGCCTTATAAAGGAGTATTGAAATAGTTTTGAATGATGCAAGATACTTTTTTTGTCTAAAACCTTAAATTCCTCCTCCTCAACTAATGTCTTTTTTCTTTTCCTGTCACTCATCATCTTGATGATAATTCAGAAATAGTGAAATTTCCAAACACAAATGGGAGCATGGACCTATATGTTCGAGAATCGCTGTTGATCCAGAAGAAAACTGAAAACTTGCAAGTTTAACATTGAGTGAAAACCCTGTTGTCACGCTTGGCAAGAAGGTTTGATTTTGCCTTCGCCATGGATGAACACCACGACAGTCCTGTGGTGGCGCAGTGGGTTTGACCTTAGCTTGGTAATGCACTGCAGGGCCGATGCAGGGACCTTAGTAGTCAAGAAGCGTCGTTAATCCGATACGATACAACAACAGGACAGGGAAGTCTTGTAACTTGTTTTAGTGAGCGTCAGCCACCCTTTAAAAAAAAAAGCCGGGCTGATTCCAACTGCTATGGGGCTCATATCTCCAGGAGAGGTTCAACCTCTTGATCAACCTGATTCAACCCTGAAAGATCAAATTCAGACACCATTTTTGAACCGACTTACGGGGTTCTTCTCCTCAGATCTCTTTGTGATGGAGTTGGTTTGAAGGATGATTGTGACACTGACTCTAATCGCTCTGCTGTAAAAGCACTCCTGAAGAGCCGTTAGCCGTTGTATAACATGACGTGATTATTTTCAGATTAAGGTCTGGCAGGGTGTCACAGACAGTCACTAGTTACATGAAGTGAAATTATTTTATTAGATGTTTCTTTTTAACTGACTCCTAGATAGCTTGTCACCAACGGAAATTCTTCCAAGGATTTTGAATTGCGAACGTACTAAAGGATAGAGGGGATTTACTTTTGTCATGTTTGATCCCACAAAAAACACATTCAAATGCGTAAATGATTATGTGCAAATGCTCGCTTTTAAGCACTAAACACTCCTATGGAGAAATTTTTTTTATACACTCCAAATATTTGAACTATTGATACCTGAGGTATCAGGTATTGGGGGGGGGCGAAGCGCCCCCACCAACTAGGTGTTGGGGTGGCGCGAAGCGCCACCCCAACAGCTAGTCTATATATATAAAAATAAGTTGTCTGTCTGTGGATCTGTGGATCAGGTGACGTCATGTTTCTGTGTCGGCTGACGTCATGAAATTAGTTGTCGTCATTTTTGTTATGACGATGCTTAGTATATTGTAAAACACATTAATTTGGTTAATAATATACCATTTAAAACACCAAAATGAACATGCTGGAGTAGTCACTCGGTGAGAGAGGGTGTCAGAACGGAGAATGAAGGTCCCAGGTTCAAATCCTGGTTAGGCTAAAAAAGGTAAAAAACTAAAAAAAAACTGAAAAAACTAAAAAAAGGCAAAAACTACAAAAAAAACTAAAAACTAATAAATAAAAAGGCGAAAAAACTAAAAAAACTGAAAAAACTAAAAAAAGGCAAAAACTACAAAAAAAAACTAAAAACTAATAAATAAAAAGGCTAAAAAACTAAAAAAACTAAAAAAAACTAAAAAAAGTAATAAAAAAACTAAAAACTAAAAAAAAAACTAAAAAAAGGAAAAAACTGAAAAATAGAAGAAAAAAAGAAAACTAATAAAATTAAGAATAAAAATAAAAAAGATAAAAACTAAAAAAAAAAGTAAAAAGAAAAAACGAAAAAAACTAAAAAAGCTAAAAAAAAAAGGTAAAAACCAATAAAAAACTAAAAAGAAGAAAAGGAAAAAAACTAAAAAAAATTTTCATCTAAAAAACTAAAAAAAACTAAAAAAGGTAAGAACTAAAAAAGAAAAAAATAAATGACGACACTCAAAGAGAAAGCGACCGGGACAAAAGGAATGTTCGATTAGCAATCAACAAAGCACCGGGACACAGGGAGTATAAATGACGACCAGGACATAAGTAAAAAAAAAAACTAAAAAAACTAAAAAGAAGGTAAAAACTACAAAAAAACTAAAAAGAAAAAAAAAACTAAAAACTAATAAAAAAATCTAAAAATCTAAATAAACTAAAAAAGAAAAAAAATAAAAAAGGAAAAAAATAAAGGAGAAAAACAAAACTAAAAAACGAATGTATATACAGACCGGGACACCGGGATACAAATGACGACCAGGACACAGGGAATATAAATGACCATACATAAGCCATAATGACCAGGACATAAGTAAAAAATATAAATGACGACCGGGACACAGGGACACAACTACAACGGGGACGCCGGGGGGCACAGGGGGATATAAATGTCGACCGGGACAGGGAATGGTCGATTAGCAATCACCATAAACAAAGCTCAAGGGCAATCATTAGAATCATGAGGTATAGATCTGAATACGGATTGTTTTCCCATGGACCATTATATGTTGCATGTTCAAGAGTCGGTAAACCTGACAATCTATTTATATGCACAGACAATGGGACAGCAAAGAATGTTGTATATTCGCAAGTTTTACGTAGTTAAAAACATATATATAATATATATATCTATATTCACAGGTGGGCCATAGGGACACAACTACAATGGCGCGTAACTAATATGGCGCGTAACGACTTACGCGCGCGGGGGGGCTTGGGGGGGGCGCGAAGCGCCCCCACCAACTAGGTGTTGGGGTGGCGCGAAGCGCCACCCCAACAGCTAGTATTGACATAATTTCATGATATATATATATATATATATATATATATATATATATATATATATATATATATATATATATATATATATATATATATATATATATATATATATATATATTATATGTATATAAATATATATATATATATATATATATATATATATATATATATATATATATATATATATATGATATTATTTTGTATATGGTATTTATATATTATATATGATATTGCATATGATATTGATATACATAATATAATTGATATTAAATACGATAATCGATATTAAAATTCAGATATATCCAATCACTGAGCCAGAATTATGATACTACCTAGACTTTTTTTTAGAAGGTTCTTGACTTCCTAAAAAAAACATTTTCTATTTTGCATGTTTTCGACATATTTTTTAATCTAAAATTAATACAAAGTAAATTTAAAGTTAGGTAAATAAACGAAATCATTTCAGGAGGTAAATGGAAAGCCGAACCTTTACAGTGGGCTAGACTATGCGAAGGAGTTTCTTTTAAAGCGTACAATTTTCAAGGAATTTTTTGTATCTATCTTGTGACCAAACTTCATAAAAGGTATGTTGTTTTTATTTAAATATTAGCAATAAAAATTGCGTAATGTTACCCGTAACAAGGGTTTGTAACAGAGTTGAGAAGGGAAATGGCTAGATATCTGACAAAATAGTGAGGCATCAAACATCTTAAAAGCTGCATTTCTTTTATTAAACTACCAATAAAAATACCGGTGGAAGACATCAATGATTTGACCTGGGCCGTATAGAATGGAGAGACTGAGCCTATCCCCCCTAAATTCTAAGATATTCCAGTACCTATCTTCATGCATTTTCATGCGATTTCCCTATGGATATAATTTTCAAATTGATGCATTTCTCTCCCCTCACGATATAAATTCCTTTGAACATCTCTTGTTTGGCTCTGTTATAGCATCATGAAAATTTAATGGGAAATACACTTGTGTAAGAAAGTAAAGAGCTAGGTTACAAATCAAAATGAACAGAATTCATCTTACTATCGATTGCCGCTCCTCTTATCTTCTCCATTCTTTGCACTAAGGATCACATTTTTATCAAAAATGCTTTACAAATTAATTTTCTAATTTATTTGTATCTGTTTTAGTAAATTCCTTTTTTAGTAGACCGAGAACTATTAAATGTTCTGTTTAAATAGTTCCAAAGGCGATAGGTAAAGATACTTGAAATTACCAATGGACTAGATTGTTTTAATTCCAACTAGTTTTCAGTAGAGTACAAATTAAGGCTGTTTATAAAGACCGGGGAGTTGAGGTGAGTAGTAGCTTCTTTCTAGTGTGAGTAGTTTCTGTCTTCCTTAAGATTTGAGACCACTCTTTACCTTCATGCTAAAACAATTGTTTATAATTTGGTTTTGGCACATTTTTTATCAACTGAATTTTTTATCATCACAATAATATGCTCAAGGGCGAAAATCCATAAGGGTGTAAACTGGCAGTTTATGGGGAGAAAAATATTTTCTATTTAAAATTGATATTATGATTTAGGCTTTAAAACAGTTCGTGGTACTAAACTGTAAGTAACGAGCAACACGACTCAATAGTAACCGAAACTCTAGAAAAACAAAACTTTTATATCAATAGATGCATCAATCAGGTTTTTATGCTTATTTCAAATATATAAATTTCATCAAATTTAGTCTTATCCATCAAAAGCAAGGAGCCTGAGAAAATTTACCTTATTTTCGAAAAAAAGGGGAAACACGCCTAAAAGTCTTAGAACCTTGACGAAAATCACATCTGATCAGCGTATCAGAGAACTACAAGCTCTTATCTGGAAAAATGTGGAATTTTGTATTTTTTGCCAGAAGGAAGATCACGGATAGGTGTTTATTTTATTTTTTTCGTTTGTTTTTTTTTTCCAGGGGTGGTCGTATCGACCCAGTGGTTCTAGAGTATCGTGATAGGGCTCATTTAAACGGAAATTATAAGTTCTAGTGCATTTTTTTAAGTGACCAAAAAGGCGGAGGGAAACTAGGCCTCCTCCAACGCTCATTTTTCTCTAAGTAACCCGATCAAAATTTTGAGATAGCCATTTTGTTCAGCATGGTCGAAAAAATAATAAATATGTCTTTGAGCATGACTTGATCCGCCACATTCCCTGGGGGAAGGGCTGTAAGCTATGAATTTTGCCCGATGTTTACATATAGTATTGGTTTTGGGAAGCAGACGTTTTCAGGGGGATTTTTTTCTGGTAGCGGGGGGACGTCAGGGGTTACGTGGGAGGATCTTCTCATGGTGGAATTTTTCATGGGGGGAGGGACATTGCTATTAGAAGGGTGCTGGATTTCCCAGCATTATTTTAAAACAATCAGAAATTAAATTTGAAAAAAAAGAAGTTTTTTCTACTGAAAGTAAGAAGAAACATCAAAACTTAAAACGAATAGATATTATTAAGTATATCACGGGGTTTTCCCCCTATTCAATACCTTGCTCTTTGCGCAAAGGTTTTTTTAGCACTTTCACAAGAGCTATTTATTCTAATTAAACGGGCGGGCTTTGTGATTAAGGTATTATTCTCAATGGATTGAAACAAAATTCGCAACTTTGGCTAAAGGGCTTGGCATTGACTTGGGGGCAAACCCCCTAATATACGTAATAAAAATGTACAAAAATAGAGGTTCGTTACGTAAGTTTATGTGTAAGTTACGAATGATTATTACTAATAAAAACGTTCTTAAATCAGATTAAAAGCCTTAGTGCCCCTTTAGGCCCCCTCCCCCACCCTTTTTTCTCAAAATTGTCCGATCAAAATTTTGAGAAAGCCATTTAGCCAAAAAAGTAAAATTAATATGGAAATTTTGTTTTAATTATTCTTATATGGTGAGTCGAAGTCGGAACCTGCATTAATTCAAAAACGGTCTAAATTAAATAAACAAACAATTTTTTAAGTGAAAGTAAGGAGTGGCATTGAAATATAAAATTAACAGAAATTATTCAGTATATGAGAGGGGCTGTCCCCTCATCCACGCCTTATTCTTTGTGCTAAAATTTGACTCTTGCTTACAACTCTATTTTTAAAACAAACAAAAAATTAGCGTAAGGAGCGAGGTCTTGAGGAGGAAAGACAACCCCTTTCGTCAGATAAATAATTTCTGTTCGTTTTAGGTTTTATGGTCGCTCCTTACTTTCAGTTAAAAAGCTTGTTTTTATTTAATTGTTTAACAAATTGCCAATCTTTTGTCTAAAATAACTGGTTTCATGCGATCACGTTCGAAATTAAACAAAAAAAAACTTTTCTCAACTGAGACTAAAGAGCAACATTAAAACTTAAAACGAACAAAATTATGACGTATATGAGGGGATTGCCCCCGTCTCAGTACCTCACACTTTACGCTACAGCTTGATTTTTGCTCCAATTATTTTAGAATGACTCCTGATACACAAAGACCGTTTAATTAGAATAATAAGATTTTTACAAATCCAAAAAAACACTTTAGGGTAAAGAGCGAGCTACTGATGGGGGGGAAACACCCTTATAGACGTCATAATTTTTTGTTCGTTATATGTTTTGATGTTGTTGCTTACTTTTAGTTTTAAAAACTTATTTTTTTAGTTTCAGATAGTTTTTAATTAATACTGGGAAATCCCGCTCCCTTCCCGTGGAAAATTTGCATCCCCAAAAAATAATCCTCCATGGAAAGACCCTCCCACGTAAGCACCCCCACCAGAAATATCCCCTGAAAACATCTTTATACTTCCCAATAGTAAATACTATATGCAAGCAATGGGTAAATTTTGTAAGTTGTAGTCCTTCTCCAGAGGGTTGTGAGGGGTCTAGACATTCTCAAAGACATAGTTATTAGATCTTTTAACCATGCTGAAGAAAATGGCAATCACAAAATTTTCATCAGACAATTTTTTGGTAAAAAGGGGGGATGGGAGTGGGGTAGCTGCCCTCCAATATTTTTGGTCATATAAAATGTACACTAGAACTTTTTATCTTCGATCAAATGAGTCCTCTCCCGATATTCTAAGATGGCTGGTTCAGAAATATCGCCTCCGGAAAAACACGCATTCGTGTTCTTGCTTCTGGCAAGAAAAAAATAATTACAATTCCACGTTTTTGTGAAAAGGAGCTTGAAACCACTATTTTAGGGTTTTCTGCTATTCTGAATCTCATGGTGTGATTTTCATTAAGATCTCTTGATTTTTTAGAGGTATCTCCCCCAGTTTAAAAACCCAGCAAATTTTCTCAAGCTCGTAACCTTTGATGGGTAACATTAAACTTCATGAATTTTATATATTTTGAATTAACATCAAAAATTTGATTCTTTTGGTGTATCTTTTATTATCAAGATTTTGTTTCTTACAGTTTCAGTTACTATTGAGCCGCATTACTCCTTACGTACAGTTCGTTACCATGAACGGTTTGGAACAGAAAAGTAAATTCTGAAAAAAGTAGACTTGACAATTGATTAAATTCTAGGTCAAAAAGGCACATTCTCATGTGCCCGGACACGATGAAAAAAAGGCCAAAAACATTTTGCAGATTTATGACTTATAAATCTAGTTGTAGTTGCAGTTTTGTATCTAGTTGTAGTTTTCTAGTTGTAGTTTTGTAGTTGGAGAATACAAAGCATTCTCCAACTGGATATATATTTCGGCAAAAAATGTCACTTTTCACCGAAGTCGTGCTTTCTCTCTCTCTCTTTTTTTTTTTTTAGCAGGTTTTGTCAGATATTTCGTAAGTAAAGGATTTTCTCCGTAGTAAGGGATTTTACATGTATATGAATTTTGTTCTTCAACACTAAGTTATTTTGTGTGAATATTTTAGGGGAATAACACTCAAAGTCTTTAAAATTCAGATTCTATATCTTAGCTTAAGTTGTGTCAATATTTGTTTTTCTAAATTTGAAAAATACAAATCTTCTCTAAAGCTGAGCCGTTTCTATAATAGATTGTGCAGTAAAGTAATGCTAGATATCATTCATTTACTAACAATTTTCTGCAGCATTCTATCTTTTTTTGCTGTTAAATGAAAAAATAAGTTTTTTAACTGTAAGTAAGGAGCAACATTAAAACTTAAAACGAACAGAAATTACTCCGTATGTGAATAGAAAACAAGTTTTTTTTTAACTGAAAGTAAGGAGTGACATTAAAACTTAAAACGAACAGAAATTACTCCGTATATAAAAGGGACTTTTCCTCCTCAACGCCCCGCTCTTTACGCTAAACATTGACTCTTTCTCTTAGCTCTACTTTTTAAGCCAGTAAAAAACTTTAGCGTAAAGAGGGGGGCGTTGAGGAGGAAACGCCCCTTTCATATACGAAGTAATTTCTGTTCGTTTAAGTTTTAATGTCGCTCCTTACTTTCAGTTGAAAAAAACTTGTTTTTTTTTATTTAATTTCTGAACGTTTTTGAATTAATGCATGTTTTGATTTTGGCTCTCCGCATATGGCATCTGTTTATACTTTTGGCGAGAAGCTTGTTTCTAGAGGTTTTTGGGTATTTTACGTACGCCAGCCCTTGTTATCCTGCGGTTAATTTTTTATACTATAAATTGAAAAAAAAATGTTGGCGAGGAAGACAATTATCGTCAAATACTTTTGGCAGTCAACGTGTTGACTGTCTAATTTCGTATTGACATACTACCTTATGCAATTTCGTAATTTTTGAACTTATGTTTTCAAACATTACAGAGCGATAAAAGTAGAATTTATTCTACAGCATGCAGTTATGCGTTTTTGAAAATAAAAAAGACAAAGAGTCTCTGAAGCATAAATGTTTTTGGGTTCGCTATGTTACCCTTTAATTATTCAAATGCTAAAGTTTAAATATTACCACTTTTGTGCGGGTTTTTATTCTATTGTTTGGCAATTTTAAAGTATAATTGTTCTTTAATGTTCGTTGCTACTCTAAAAGTTTACTGCTAGGAACTGCAGTTTCTTCTTCTTTTAGGTTTTGTTAATTACGATTATGCATTAGTATAAAAGCAACAAAAATGAATACAAACACACTTTTTGATGTGTTTTGTAGTTTTTCTTCTGTAACCTCAAAGCCCGAACAAAACCCTGAATACATCCTACCTTGTAAAAGCATATTGACGTGATTCTGTGGAAAATCAGAAATACCGTCCATTTGTTGGAAAATATGTGCATACATGAAGTTTTCGTAGTTTTAGGGTATTTTTTTTCTTTAGAATAATCTTAAGCAGCAGAAAAAATTATATTTTCACGGGTTACCAATTAATTAATTGTTCTTTTTGATTTGCCCACAATCTCGCCCCAAAATGGATTCACCTGTACGTGCCTGGTACGTCTGGATTTGTAGCAACACTTTAAAGTGTCCTGCCTTTACTCCATCATTACCCAAACAATCATTTAATTTTAAGGAGAGAAAGATTTTTAATAAGATGGACCAAGGCCCTAGTTATATTTGACTGTTGGAATATAGAGGCATTCAACAACTTCCTTAGTGTAGTAGATGTCTGGAAAACGAGTTAAAGGTTTATTTTGTTATGAATATATAAAAAGGCCTCTTGGGATTTGAGCCCCACTCCCTCTGCCTCCAGAGGATATCACAGGAAATGGCATATCCACCCACAGTCTTGTTGTAAATGACACATCACTCTAGAAAATCATACATTACAAAATGAAGTCCCAATTAACTATTTTATTTTTATTTTTGTGCTTTTAATTTGATTGTACTATTTCAATTGTTTGAGCAATTCTCATATGTGATTTTCAGATCCCATGTCCTCCGCATGTGTCTGAATTCGACTCCCCTCGAGATTGCATTTTGGCGAAACGTGGCTTTTCCATGCAATATAATATGCCCCCCTCCCATACAATCCCAGGGAAAGAAATAAACCCGTAGTTGCTGCAGGTTTATCTACAATATAAGACCATCTCTTATTTTTACAAAGTATTTTTGTATTCTTTTATTACTTTTTGTTTATTTTAAGTATATAGTGATCATTTGTTTTTCCTTTTTCATTATAAGTACTCAAATAATGCTTGAAAAAAATTTTGATACGAAGAAATTTATTACCTTTAATTATTTTTAGTATATAGCAATCATAAACACCAAAAACAAGAAGAACAATAGGAAATTTCTCAAGACAGTGGGAAACAAATTAGAATGAATATTTCGGCCCTATATCCAAGGGCCGTCCTCAGCAATATAAAAAAGAAAAAACAACTTACAAGAGGGTAAAATCAATAAAACTAAAATGAGCCTTTTTTTAAAAAAAGGGGTCCCAGCATCCTTACTTCAGCGAAGTTCAACCAGGACTGATTAATAAATTGTGATGAAACGAGGTAATTCATTGAAATGAAAGAAAGTGATTTAAAAAACGTTTTTAATGCCAGCCTAGTTTTTTTCGCTGCTGATCTCATAGGTCTATTTGTGACAGGTTCTGTGTTAATATCTATTGGTTTTTTATAATATTTCGTAAGGTCATTTTTAATTAAATTTGTGTATAGAGCATTCAGTGAACATTCTCCTAAATCCCTGTTTAAGGAAATATTATTATTAATCTTAAATTTGATTTCAATTGCTTCTCGAACTACTTGCTTTATGCCTAGATCATTGCTAATAATGGCGGATTCTTCAAAAAGTATTTTGTGGCTAGGATTTTCAAAGACATGGCTACTTAAAGCAGAATCAAAAGAAACATCAAAGAATCAAAAGAATCAGAAGTAATATTAGAATTCAGAGCTTTTAGCATCATAGAAGAAAACAAAAACAACCAAATAATAGGCCTACAACTAATCCACATTGTTTTCGTTCACTGCGAGAAACAACGTTAATCACACTATAGATATTTTACAGGTCAAAGTGAGTTTATAATTAACCATTTTTTTGTGTATGTTTTCGATTTGATTTCAAAATTCCAAGGGGGATACGTGTCGTTTTCCTTATAACAAACTAACTGTTTGATTTCCCCTCTTTGAGAGGGGATTACCACGATTCATTACCACGAACTGTTTGATTATCCCTATTTGAAATTTCACTTATCGCAAAAATCCTGGATACGGTTCAACCTTCTTAATTTGTTTGATGCCATGTCTTAATAGCTTATCTTTTGCCGCTTTTTCATCCATTTTTCTAGTGTTTAAAGTTAGTTTCGCTGCTATCAAAAGCTGCTCTACATTAAAAATTGAACCCCCAGTTTTTTTAAGTTTTGTAAGTTTCAACTTTAATAGCTCAAAGAATCATCATTTTCAATATACTTTGTGTTTCATAGTAGATTCTTTATTGTTGTAATTTAGGACACAAATATAACTAATAGCGACTTTTTCTACTGGGAAGATACTAACTACATTAAACTCCTAAATCAAAAATCTAAATTTGATTGCTATGAAATCGCATTCCTTGTCTTATTTAAAAAAATGATTGCATTATTATGTATTTTTGTTTATTACAAGTCAACATAATATTGAGCAGATACAGATGAACAAATTCAAAGACTATAGATAATAAAACGCACAAATCAAGCTAGATTTTACGAAAAGATAGAATGTTGAGGGATTTTTGGTAAGTTTAATTTCACCACTTTAAGGAACAAGAAAATGGGTTTGACAGGTTTGGTAGATCACAACAGAGTAAAAAAGAGTTAGAAATTAATCTGAAATTGAAGTTCACTCAAGGGAAAATTTTTGGGCAACATCCATAATGTTGATAACGTGGGTGATGAATTTGACAGTGCGATTTTCATCAAAATCACTTGCCACTTCGGGAGTGTTGATTGGGGAACTAAATTGAACTAACATTAGCCATTTTTTGTATTTCTGTCTCACTGCTAAATACATACTCCTGACGAGTTAAAACTCTGCCTATGTACCTGGCCATAATTATGGGAATTTATAATTACATCAAACAATTCAGGCTGCAACTGAAGTTCCTCAGGGGTAATTACTAATTAAAAATCGAGTAGCTGTGATCAAATTCTTATCGTTTAATTGACATATTTCTTAACAAGGCAGGCTAATTAAATGGAACTGCTGCATGCAAATTGTTACATTTAGATTCGATAATCCAGTCCTGGAAAAACCAGGTTAAAGGGTTGGTATTTCTCAAAGAGGGGAAATCAAACAGTTAGTTTGTTATAAGGAAAACGACACGTATCCCCCTTGAAATTGTGAAATCAAATCGAAAACACACACAAAAAAAATGGTTAATTATAAACTCACTTTGACCTGTAAAATATCTATAGTGTGATTAACGTTGTTTCTCGCAGTGAACGGAAACAATGTGGGTTTTAAGATTTAATGTCGCTCCTTACTTTCATTTAAAAAACTTGTTTTGTTTTTTATTTAATTTCTGAGCGTTTTTGAATCAATGCATGTTTTGATTTTGGCTCTCCGCAGAGGAATAATTAAAACGAAATTTGTATATATATATTTTTTTTTTTGGCTAAATGGCTTTCTCATAATCTTGATTTAATGATTTTGAGAAAAAAAGAGCGTGAGAGGAAGCCTAGTTGCCCTCTGATTTTCAGTTAATTAAAAAGGCAACCAGAACTTTTATTTTTTTACGAACCTTTTTATAAGTAAAAGATATACGTAACTTATAAATTAGCTTACGTAAAGAACTTTTGTATTATCGTGTTTTTATTACATATGTGAGGGGATTCGCCCCCTCGTCAGTACCTCGCTCTTTACACTAAAGCTTAAATTTTGTCCCAATTCATTAAAAATGACCCCTGAATCACAAAAGCCGCAGAATAAATAGTTGAAATTACTAAAAATACTTTAGCGTAAAGAGCAAGGTAATAGGAGAAGGTGAGCCCCTCATATGGTTAATAATTTTGTGTTCGTTTTAAGTTTTAATGCTGCTGCTTACTTCCAGCTGAAAAAAAACTTTTTCATATTTATTTTTCATTGTTTTTTTTTTAAGTAATGCTAGTAAATCCTGCGCTCCCTTCATGGAAATTTTCTTCCCCCATGACAAATTCCTCGATGGAAAGTTCCCCCAGCATATCCCCCTCTTCTCAACCCCTGCCTCCAACCGAAAAATCCTCCTGAAAACGCCTGTACACTTCCCAATAACCATTACTATATGTAAGCACTGGTCAAAGTTTTGAACTTGTAACCCCTCCCACGGAGACTGTGGGGGAGTAAGTCGTCCCAAAGACATAGTTATAAGGTTTTTCGACTACGCTGAATAAAATGGCTATCTCAGAATTTTGATCCGTTGACTTTGGGAAAATAATTAGCGTGGGAGGGGGCCTAGGTGCCCTCCAATTTTTTTGGTCACTTAAAAAGGGCGCTAGAACTTTTCATTTTCGTTAGAATGAGCCCTCTTGCAACATTCTAGGATAACTGAGTCGATACGATCACCCCTGGGGGAAAAAACAACAAAATAACAAACAAATAAATAAACACGCATCCGTGATTTGCCTTCTGGCGAAAAATATAAGATTCCACATTTTTGTAGATAGGAGCTTGAAACTTCTATAGTAGGGCTCTCTGATACGCTGAATCTGATGATGTGATTTTCGTTAAGATTCTATGACTTTTAGGGGGTGTTTTCCCCTATTTTCTATAATAACGCAAATTTTCTCAGGCTCGTAACTTTTGATGGGTAAGACTAAACTTGATGAAACTTATATATTTAAAATCTGCATTAAAATGCAATTCTTGTGATGTAGCTACCGGTACCAAAATTCCATTTTTTAGAGTTTTGGTTACTATTGAGCCGGGTCGCTCCTTACTACAGTTCGTTACCATGAACTGTTTGAAGATTAAAAAGTTATATAATGGAATCTGCTTGCAAGAACGGTTGGTAATTTTTTTTATTTATATTTTATTTTGGCCTCACTCCACTTCCTCCACCTGAATGATACTATACTATATGAAATAGTGGTTCATTTTTTGTTTGTTCTGCATGAATGAGAATTGTTAAATTTTGTCTATATGTCTTGCCCAGTAGTCGAGCTTGTCTCTCCATTTGGGCGAGTTGAAGATTTTGATGAAAATGAATTTTTGAATAAATGAATATGAATCTGAAAAACACATCAAAAATGTGTTATTATCCATTTTTATTAAGTTTTTACAAGTCAGACAAATATTTTGGGAGGGGGTCAAATCCCTTGATTACGGCCTTTTAAGAAGGCTTAGTTGTCTTCTAAAGGTTTAGTTATCTTTGGAATCAAAATATGGTTAATACTTGAATTTTTAGCTTGATTTAGCCTTGTCAAATTCTACTACTGTAATTAGTTTTAACGCTTAAACATCGCAAGACTGACGAAAATATGGTACTGTCCTGAAAGATTTATTATTTTGGAGAAACCATAAGAAAAGTCTTTGAGAATCGCGGATCTCAGGTATAAATAGACTTAAGATGGCCCCAGGGCCAAAAACATTTTTATTTTAATGCCCTTTGTACTTTAAGAATTATAACCTTTGTCGCTATAGTTGTGGCTATTTCAAAGGAACAAAACAAATTTTGGATATGGAAAGGAGTAGTTAAACAATAAAATCAACATAAATACTAATACCGTGTGGGCCAAAAGTCACTGACCCTTTTTATTTTTCAATATCTTTTTTATTTCTTAATATTTTTTGTTTTCTTAATATTTAGATTTTTTTGAGATCCTGGGAATTAATTATGTAGAAATTCAGTAGCGTGCAGCGTACGGTATATAACACGATACGGTATATGTACAACTTACGTACAAGATACGGTATACGTACATTATAGAAAATCAATTTCCATCGCCTTGGCTTTACGATACTAATATTTCATGCAAATACTGTTAAAATAAAAAAAGTTATTTAAAATTAAATGGGCCAGTGACTTTTCGCCCACCATGTACAATATTCATTGTTGATAACTATTTAGGAAACCATTATAATAAAAAACAAGAGCTAAGAGCTCATATGGCACTTGTGACGAGGTCGGAAGAGCCGAGAGCTCATATGGTACGAGGTCGGAAGAGCCAAGAGCTCATTTGGACGAGGTCGGAAGAGCCAAGAGCCAAGAGCTCATTTGGCACTTGTGAGAAGGTCAGAACCTAAAGTTAAACTTTATAGCACAAGATCCTTCTAAATATCAAATTTCATTAAGATCTGGTCACCCTTTCGTAAGTTACAAATACCTCAATTTTCAAAATTACCTCCCCCCTCCCAATTCCACCAAAGAGAGCAGATCCGGTCCAGTTATGTCAGTCACGTATCTTAGACAGGTTTCTATTCTTCCCATCCAGTTTCATCCTGATCTCACCGCTTTAAGTATTTTCTAAGATTTCCGGTCCCCCCAACTGCCCCCCCCCCAATTACGTTTGATCCGGTTGAGATTTAAAATAAGATATCAGAGTTACGAGGTCCTTCTAAATATGAAGTTTCATGAAGATCCGATCACTCCTTCGTAAGTTAAAAATACGTTATTTTTCTTATTTTTCAGAATTACCCCCCCCCCCCCGCAATTGAGCGGATCCGTTCCAATTATGTAAATTACGTATGCAAGACTTTTGCTTATTTTTCCAACCAAGTTTCATCCCAATCCTTCCAATCTAAGGGTTTCCCATCATTTTAGGTCTCCCCACCCCAAACTTCCCCCAATGTCACCAGATCCGGTCAGGATTTAAAATAAGAGCTGTGAGCCACGATATCCTTCTAAAAATCAAATTTCATGGAGATCCAATCACCCATTCGTAAGTTAAAAATACCTCATTTTTTCTAATTTTTCAGAATTAACCCCCCCCCCCAACTACCCAAAAGAGAGCGGATCCGTTCCGTTTATGTCAATCATCTATCTAGGACTTGTGTTTATTTTTCCCACCATGTTTCATCCCGATCCCTCCACTCTAAGTGTTTTCCAAGTTTTAGGTTTCCCCCTCCCAACTCCCCGCCCCCATCACCAGATCCGGTCGGGATTTAAAATAAGAGCTCTAAGACACGATATCCTTCTAAACATCAAATTTCATTGAGATCCGATCACCCGTTCGTAAGTTGAAAATACCTCATTTTTCTAATTTTTAAGACTTACTCCCCCCCTCCCAACTACCCCAAAGAGAGCAAATAAGTTCCGATTATGTCAATCATGTATCTGGGACTTGCGCTTATTTTTCCCATCAAGTTTCATCCCGATCCCTCTACTCTAAGTGTTTTCCAAGATTTTAGGTTTCCCCCCTCCAACTCCCCCCAATGTCATCAGACCCAGTCGGGATTCAAAATAAGAGCTCTGAGACACAATATCATTCCAAACATCAAATTTCATTAAGATCCAATCACCCGCTCATAAGTTAAAAATACTTCATTTTTTCTATTTTTCCGAATTAACCGGCCCCTTCTCCCCCCCCAGATGGTCAAATCGGGAAAACGACTATTTCTAATTTAATCTGGTCCGGTCCCTGATACGCTTGCCAAATTTCATCGTCCTAGCTTACCTGGAAGTGCCTAAAGTAGCAAAACCGGGACTTTAGGTTTTCCCCCTCCAACTCCCCCCAATGTCATCAGATCCGGTCGGGATTAAAAATAAGAGCTCTAAGACACAATATCATTCTAAACATCAAATTTCATTAAGATCCAAATACCCGCTGATAAGTTAAAAATACTTCATTTTTTCTATTTTTTGAATTAACCGGGCCCCCACTCCCCCCCAGATGGTCAAATCGGGAAAACGACTATTTCTAATTTAATCTGGTCCGGTCCCTGATACGCTTGCCAAATTTCATCGTCCTAGCTTACCTGGAAGTGCCTAAAGTAGCAAAACCGGGACAGACAGACCGACAGACAGACCGACAGAATTGGCGACTGCTATATGTCACTTGGTTAATACCAAGTGCCATAAAAACATCCCATTAGAATTTTTATGTTTGGAGGGTTAAGCAGAAGGGAATACAGGTAAGAAAACCAGTAGCCAAATACATCCTAATCACGCAGCTCTCTACTTCTCAACCGTACTACTCCCTTCAAAACAACTCTCCACAGCACAGCTCCCTACCAAACAGCTTTTCTTTAGTCCGGTCAATAAATTATTTATAATTTTTGTCAAAGTCCGAATTTTTGGTTTTTGACGTTTATGAGACTAAACTTAAAATATTAGTATCTTGAAAATAGAGCATGCAAAATTGTCCCAATTCAAGTTCTGACAAGTTTATTCAGTCTATTCAAGTTTATTCAGCTTATTCAAGTTTATTAAGTTTTCCAAGCTTATTAATTACTAGGCGAATATCTTAAGGCACATTTTCATTCAGTTTTCCAAGCTTATTAATTACTAGGCGAATATCTTAAGGCACATTTTCATTCAGTTTTCCAAGCTTATTAATTACTAGGCGAATATCTTAAGGCACATCTTCATTCAGTTTTCCAAGCTTATTAATTACTAGGCGAATATCTTAAGGCACATTTTCATTCAGTTTTCCAAGCTTATTAATTACTAGGCGAATATCTTAAGGCACATTTTCATTCAGTTTTCCAAGCTTATTAATTACTAGGATATCTTAGAATATCTTAAGGCACATTTTCATTCAGTTTTCCAAGCTTATTAATTACTAGGCGAATATCTTAAGGCAAAGTTTTTTTTTTTTTACTACTAGGCGAAGAGTTTAATTTTAAGGGTTTACTTAGTAAGTATTTTAGGACGTACATTCAGATTTTGAGCTCGTCTACCAGTTAATGATAAGTATACGATGAGAATGAGGGGAGGTCCCAGAAGCCAATTTTACCTACCCGAGATGTCGGGAGAAGGCTCATGGACTGCGTTTTTTTGGCTCAGAAATCATAAAACGTTCTAACTGCTCAAAGCGGAAATTTTCAAAACAGTTGTTGATTAACATTTTTTTTTTCTCATGGGTGTGTTATTGTGTGTCGTTTTATTTCATTTGTATTAATTAATTTGAAACCGGATGTTGTTTGAGAGGCAATAAAAGGATCAGATGACCGTGACAAATTCTTCAAGGATTTGAGGGGAAGGCTCGATGACCAATAAGTGCAGCTATAATAATCAGCTTTCTATAGGGACGTAAAAGAGAATTCTCGGTGAGGGAAAGTCCCTGTAGCAAAACTTTATCCGCCTGAGCCGTAGGCAGAAGGACCAAGGGTTGGGCTTCTTTGGTACGTTGGGCTTCTTTGGTACTTGTGTATTATTCAGAACACTCTCAATAAGTGAAGTTGGGTTTTTTCGTGAAACAAACTGCGATGCGAAAACCGGTTTCATAGCTACAAAGACAGAACTCGATTTAGTTTTCTACGCATAGTGATAGAAGATATTGTCTGAACATGGATTTTTAAATGAAGATTTGGGATTTGCCAAAGATTGAAAAATGAGTCAATTATATTTCCCGCCATCCCGTCATCATTTACAATCAACTATATTTACAATTACAATTTTTCCGACCCAGAAACCGGTGCTTCTACCCGAAAAGTATAGAGAATTTGGGGTTCCGTAAAGTGGTGTAATAAGCAGAACCGAGGTACATCTCAACATCATTTACAATAATACTTAGTAGAGTGCATGTGGCGGGCGGCTGCAAAGGCAGAAGAAAGACCTCTTTTTACCGCGATTCTTAACGACATTTCTGCGTTCTGGGTTCATAATTCTAAGTTGTAATTTTACAATTTTCCTAAATAATGCATTATGTTTTCATCATATTTTGTGACTCATTTAGTGTGTTCTGAATAATACACAAGTACCGCTTCTTTTTTCCCATTATAGGCGACTTTCTCATTTGAGGGATTTTTGTTGATGGGAAAGATAGGCGACCTCGCATTTAATCAAGATCTTCTCATTATGTAGTAGCCTAGCAGTCACAAATTGTTATTCAGGGGAATAGTGTTAAACAGTGTAATTCACTTGGGATCAGGCTATCGGCGTACTTTTATTTATCTCTAGATATGACTTCCGTAAAATATTGACACTACAGAATACTAATGTAACATAGAAATCAAACTACAGGAGTTACACATTTAATAAATGTCGCCTGATTTCCACCAACTTGTCTTTTTTTTACCAATTTATAATTGTCAGTTTTACCAACTTTATGGATATTTAATTTTAAATATGGAGAAGCGAAGGAAGAAAAAATCGGTGGTAGGGAAATACATAGGTGGGAATTCTGAGAAATAGTTAGTTTTTATATTTAGCTGAATTTGTCTTCAGGACCAAACACAAATTAGCAAATAATTATATTTTTATCGGTAAAAACTGTCAGCGGATTTGTTGCTCAAATATATAAAATTCATTAAATCTAATGTCACCATTTAGAAGCTACGACTCCTGAAAACATTTGTCTGATTTTCGAAAAGGAGGGGATGATTGTTTTTGCCAGAGGTGATCATTTCGAACCAATGGGCTTTAAAGATCGCGACAGGGCTCATTCAAACGTAAATAAAAAGCTCTAGTGCCCTTGTTAAGTTACCACATAGATTGCTGGGTAACTGTCGCCCCTCTCGCACCCCTTTTCCCCCAGAGACACTTGATCAAAGCTTTGTGACAGCTATTTTGTTCCGTATAGTTGAAAGGTCAAGTAACTACGCCTCTGGAGATGGTATGATCCCCCAGAACCCTTGAAAAAGTGGCTATTTTTATGAAATCTGCCCATTGTTCATATATAATATCTCTTTTTGGGAAGTACACGAAATGTTTCAGGAAGTAATTTTCTGCGGATAAGGTTTTTCTCTCAGAGAATTTTCCGGGGAAATTTTCTACAGAGGTTAGGGGAAATTCTCGGCATGATTTGAAAACAACCAGAAATAAAATATAAAAAAATAATTTTAAATAGAAAGAAAGGTGCAACATTAAAACTTAAAACGAAGAGAAATTATTCCGCACACGAGGGGGCTGCCCCCTCCTCAATCCCTTGCTCAGTGCACTGAAGTTTTTTAGTGATTTGAAAAAGATTCTTATTCGAGGGATTCAGATAGGACAGGAGGGGACATTCCCCCATGTAAAGAATATTTTTTGTTTACTTTAATTTCTAATGTTGGTCCTCCCTTTAAGTTTAAAAACTTGTCTTTTTTCGAGGGGTCACTCTCAGTCAGAAATCATGTAGGCCTATACCAGGTGGCTTATGCCAACATTTGCATATACGGACTTTAAACCTCTACAACAGGGTTCTCTGATTGTTTTTTAGTCAATTAGCGAGGGAGATGCATTGACTGCTTTTTAGTGACAAAACACCCCACCTCTCATTGAGTCTTCAGATAAATACAGAATTAGCTCTAAGGGAGAGAGAGGAGGAGAGGATGGAGGTATAAATTGTTGATAATCCCCAGGGTGTTATCCAGAACTTTTTTGGGGTGGTTTGTTTTTTTTTCAGGGGGGTACAAAAAAACTTTAAAAGGCACATCAAGAATGTGAAATTGATATTTAATTCCTCTTGATCTCTGGGAATATTTCTGGTCTATGCTGTTATTATGAAAGTGAAGAGTAAAATTAAACCCCAAAAATAGCAGGATTATTTCAATAGGAGTGAGAATGCCCTTTGCTCATCCCCATCTCTTCCTCATGGTCGTAGAACCTTCGAAGGGTGCTATTGTATCATAAATTGGGAGTTAATCCTTTTTTATAAGTTAAAAGTGATCGAAGAACAACTAGCCACGGGGAAGGGGTTGACGCTGGCTACCCCGAAGGGGGCAGGAAGAAGTCACAAGAACGGATTTAACCGAGTTTACCTTGGGGTTTAATTTTTTTTTTTATCTTGAGACATTGCCAAATTATCTTTGGCTACTCTGCTGCTATTTATGTGATTAGTGACTGATTAGTGATTAGTGATATGATTATATGATATGATTAGTGATAGTGATTAGTGATTAATATGATTAATGATATGTGATTAGTGATTTATGTGACTGGTTTGACAGGCAGAGGGGGGGAGGAGGTCTTAGCATGGACATAGAATACAGCATGGAGCATAGCATGAACATGAAATATATTCACGTTCCCCCGAAAACGCATAGAGCTCTATATGTACTGAAAGGAATGAATTTTCCTTATTTCTCCTGTATATTTTTATCTTTCGATCCTCTGATCAGTAGTATTTTTTATACCCTTTCGAAAAACCCTGTTTGTAAATACCCAATTCGTGAAAAATTATGGGACAGTTGACTTTGTGACGCCATGTGACCTTGATACTTTTGTGTTTCCATAGTTTCGATTAGCACTTTTAACTACATCAAAATTAGGTATCGCACATTAGTATCAAGACAAGACATACTGGTTTCTTTTTTAGATGGACACATAATTTTATATTACATGTTCCTTTGATGTAATTCCACTTCATACTCGTAGATTTGATTCTAGATACTTGATACTAGAGTTTCAAGTTTGTACGGATACTAGAGTTATATAGTTACAAGTGTGACTGCAATGAAATACCCAGTGGCGTCAGTTAACAAAATTTAGAGAAGGAGAGGTTCCAGGGCCGGAACTAGGGGGCTAGAGGAGGCAAGCGCCCCAGGAGGCACGTGCAGGGGAGGGATCCCCCTCCGAAAAAAGGTATTTTTTTATAATACAGGAGGCACAGGCCCCTGCCCTCCCCCAAATTTTAAAGGCTTAGTTAATAATATAGTACAGAGAGTAATCAATACATCAACTGTAATTTCAATACCAAAAGATCAAAATTTTATTAAAATTGCGCTAAAACAAAATAGCAACACATGGCAGTAGTTATAAGTAACGATTGGCTAAGATAGACTTTTTTCAATAAATTATTTAACCAGTAGGCTAATGGAAAAGAAATCTATGTAGAAATATTCCACTGAAAGAAATACATAAGTTTGTACACAGGAACCTGTTTTAAAGAAGAAATTATAGAAACAAGTTGTAAAATTTTGACATTGAGGAAGAGGTGGCTGCTGGTTGGGAACTTTGACTAACATGGATAATAACTATTTTCGCAACCAATATTAACTGTAATTAAAGAATTTTTGCCGGATACGAAAAATATACACTGAATTTTTAATTGTTCGAAATTAGTTATACAAATGAAAAGCAATTGCAAGTTTCCTAACAAATTTGCATGAGTGTAATTAATTATTCATAATTAATGACAATTATACACTTTGGTCCAGAGAGTATGAGTAACGTACAAGAGAGAAAGCGGGTGCAATGTCGGCAAAAAAAAAAAAAAAAAAAAACACCAACTCCGTCTAGTATTTGGCGTTTCTTGGCATTTTTAGTGTAATACTAAAGCAAAATCACTACAGTATTAAGTGTGATATTTGTTTTTGATTGAATAAAAACAACAACTTTTTTAAACTGAGAGTAAAGAGCAAAAATGAAACTTAAACGAACAGCAATTATTCTGTATATGATGAGGGTTGCCCCTTCTTTAATCTCTCGCTCGTCACGCTAAACATTTTTAGTGCTTTGAAGAAAATTTCCTATCCCATTTCAATGGCCCTTTTGTTTCAGCATTCGTTCTTACAGAATTGGGACAAAAATTCAAGCTTTAGCATAAAGATCAAGTGATCGAGGAAAGGGGCAGTAGTGCTAATATGGATGGAAATTCTGCGTGACTTTTGATCTTCGCGCGGCTGATACCATCGCTAAATATAAGGTTTTCTGACGTTTAATTGCATTTTGTTTGAGTCAGCCCTCGTTCGTTCTTCTAGGACCGTTGGTTCGATACGATGTCACATGTCAGTTCCAACTGAATTAACTTGCTTAGATTAAGCATTAAGATAAATGTCCATGTTAACCATTCATCTTGAACGGACAATATCAAACAGTTCGTGGTAACGAACTGTAGTAAGGAGCGACCCGGCTCAATAGTAACCAAAACTCAGAAAAATGGAATTTTGATACCAATACCTACATCAAAAGAATCGCATTTTAATGATGATTTTAATTATAGAAGTTTCATCAAGTTTAGTCTTACCCATCAAAAGTTACGAGCCTGAGAAAATTTGCGTTATTTTAGAAAATAGGGGGAAATACCCCCTAGAAGTCATATAATCTTAACGAGAATCTCACCATCAGATTCAGCGTATCAGAGAACCCTACTGTAGAAGTTTCAAGCTCCTATCTACAAAAATGTGGAATTTTGTATTTTTGCCAGAAGGCAGACCACGGATGCGTGTTTATTTGTTTTTTTGTTTTTGTTTTTTCCCCAGGGGTGATCGTATCGACCCAGTTGTCCTACAATGTTGCAAGAGGGCTCATTCTAACGGAAATGAAAAGTTCTAGTGCCCTTTTTAAGAGACCAAAAAAATTAGAGGACACCTAGGCCCCCTCCCACGTTAATTATTTTACCAAAGTCAACGGATCAACATTCTGAGATAGCCATTTTATTCAGTGTAGTCGAAAAACCTTATAACTATGTCTTTGGGGACGACTTACTGCCCCACAGTCCCGTGGGAGGGGCAACAAGTTACAAACTTTGACCAGTGCTTACATATAGTAATGGTTATTTGGAAGTGTACAGGCGTTTTCAGGAGGATTTTTTGGTTGGTGGGAGGGGTTGAGAAGAGGGGGATATGCTGGGGGAACTTTCCATCGATAATTTGTCATGGGGGAAGAAAATCTCCATGAAGGGAGTGAATGATTTACTAGCATTATTTAAAAAAAAACAATGACAAAATAAATATGAAAAAGTTTTTTTTCAGCTGGAAGTAGGGAACAGCATTAAAACTTAAAAGAAACAGAAATTATTACCCATATGAGGGGCTCACCTCCTCCTAATACCTCGATCTTTACGCTAAAGTATTTTTAGTAATTTCAACTATTTATTCTACGGCTTCTGTGATTCAGGGGTCATTCTTAATGAATTGGGACAAAATTTAAGCTTTAGTGTAAAGAGCGAGGTACTGACGAGGGGGTGAATCCCATCAGGTATGTAATAAAAATATGAGAATACAAAAGTTCTTTACGTAAGCCAATTTATAAGCTACGTAAATCTTTCACTAATAAAAAGATTCGTAAAAAATTAAAAGTTCTAGTTGCCTTTTTAATTAACCAAAAAATCGGAAGGCAACTAGGCTTCCTCCCCCGCTCTTTTTTTCTCAAAATCATTCGATCAAAATTATGAAAAAAAAATTGCAAATTTCGTTTTAATTATTCCTCTGCGGAGAGCCAAAATCAAAACATACATTGATTCAAAAACGTTCAGAAATTAAATAAAAAAACAAGTTTTTTTAACTGAAAGTAAGGAACGACATTAAAACTTAATACGAACAGAAATTACTTCGTATATGAAAGAGGCTGCTTCCTCATCAACGCCCCGCTCTTTACGCTAAAGTTTTTTACTGTTTTAAAAAGAAGAATTGAGAGAAAGAGTCAAACTTTAGCGTAAAGAGCGGGGCGCTGATGAGGAAGCAGCCTCTTTCGTATACGAAGTAATTTCTGTTCGTTTTAAGTTTGAATGTCGCTCCCAACTTTCAGTTAAAAAAACTTGTTTTTTTTTTTTTTAATTACTTTACAAGAACGAAAGTGCCACCATGAGGCATTACTTCCTCTACAGTAGGGAAGCACAGTGTAGTTTTTTGATATCTTTTTCAAATCAAATGGTTCTCTTATAATTTTCAATTAATAGCAACCTGGTCTTCTTTGGCGCAAGATCATGGTTTGGTGCCATAAAATTTCAGAAAACACCATTTCCTCTTGGAAAATTCGTTTTGGTCACTAAAAAGGGTTATAGTAATTCCTCTCTCGTTCTTCTAGGACCATTGGCTCGATACGATCACACCGCGGGAAAAAAAATAAAAAAATATACATCCGTGATGTTCTTTCTGGCAAAAAAAACGAAAAAAACAAACAAACAGAATTACACTTTTTTATCGATAGGAGCTTCAAACCTCCTAAAAATAGCCCCCTCCCCTGTCTCTAGGGAAATACCCAAGAACTTATTCGGGGTTTGGGTTCAAGTAAAATTAGGAAGCACTCGTATAATTCATGAGACTTAGTGTCATGGGTCTGGTGATTCAAATTTTATACTTTAGAGACAAGACACAAACGTTACTCGCCCAAAGGTTTTAGATCACTAATACAAAGTAAGTTTACAAAAAAAAGACGAAAATCAAACTTCAAACGCTTACAGTTGAAATCTAAAATAAGATGCACCAGCCATGAAGATGTTAATCTTTAAGGAGGGAGACATAGGACCGTATCCAATATTTTTGGTCTGTAGGGGATGAAGTTCAGGGCGTTGGTTTTACCAAATAAGTTGAAAACGCATCGAAATGTGTTTTTGGAATTTTTATTACGCTTCTACCAGTCGGACAAACATTTTTGAGGAGGAGGTGGTGGAGTTGGCTCAAACACCTAATCCCTCCCCTGAATACAGCCTTGGAGAAGCATTATGTGCGCTGAGTTCACTCAAAACAGCAAAAATAGATGATTTATAGGAACATTGTGGACAGACTGCAAATATGATTTGAGTTGAGGATTGAATATATCCCCCCCCTTGTATGAACTCTCTCAGCATGCATCTTTTGCTTTCTTAAAAGTGCGGTAAAATTGTGGGCTTTATTAACCAATTCATGTGAGAACTACCATGAATACAAGAAAATTGTCGCGTAACAAATTAGTCACAGTCAAGCCTGCGTTCAGGGGATGGATAGTCAGAGCCGTTCAAGGGGGGGGGGGTGACCTCTGTATCAGCTACCCGAGGTGCTGCAGCTAGGGAAGTTACTCACTTTGATCGAATTTTTTATTTCGATTAGGCTTTTTTGCTTATATTTGATTTGACAGGGGTACAGTAATTAATTTTTCCCCAGGTGCCACCAGCCCTAGGAATGGCTCTGAGGGTAGTCCTTCCTCCTCAGAAATTCTGCATTTACAGAATTTCTCGGAAATTCTTAGACGGTTGGTGAATTCTATAAATATTTTATTGCGATAAATGATACGTAGCCTACTATATATTTTACTCCCTTTTCTTCCAAAAAACCTCTTGTTAAAGTGGTGGGTAACATTTACCCCCCCCACCCCTCCCTCTAGTCCCCCAAGATGTCTTGTTCTTGGGAACTTTATGTAAACTGAACAACCGGACAACATTAAGAAGTTTGACGGCAATGGATAAATATTTAATTGGGCCCAATGAGACTTCAATTACTTCGATATTTAGCTCCCGCTAATTTAAACGAATCAGAATATTCTCTCAAAAATTTATATCCGCACCAAACAAGTTTAAGGAAAAACCCGAAAGTCTATAAATATTAAAATTTGAAAAATATAAAAGAACATCCATGTATAAGCTGTACTAAAATTACAACCTTCGTTCTTAATAATACAATGTGAAAATGACCTTTAATACCTTTGACCTTTCAAATGCATTGCCCTTATCACCAATTTTGTCATGGTTTCCGCTAGAAAAGGCCTTGACATATGACGTCACTCACTCATATCGGTGGTTTCTAATTGGATTTGACCTGTAGTTCTAAACAGAAAACAGTAGTTCAGAAACATGTGATTCAAAACGATTTAAATTTTTCAATTTTTATTCATTTTGCTGAATTCAGGTAATTTTTCGTCTGTAAATTTGGCTAATAAGTTTATTGAGCGTATATTTTCGAAAGTTGGTGATTTTTTTTCAAGACGTTGATGTAGCGAGGTAGGGGAAGAGAAGAAGCGAGGAAGATACTTCAGACATATATTTGTAGGGGTATGAAACAAAAGAACATGCTATATTTTGTACTTTTCAATTATTAATGGCTTTAAAAAAAAATTAAGAGTAGATTTACGAATAGTTAATTGTTTCTGTTCACATGTCCATTTTACACTCATGTCTCTATAATAAAAAGAAGACCGCCGTCTCCTTCCCCTAAAAAGTTGTCCTTAGCGGTAATTCCAAATATACCCCTTCAAATGAAGGGAAACTTGGACCAAAGAAAAAAAAAACACGCTATGTTTTGTACTTTTTCGATTATTAACAAAATCAAAAAAAAAATTGACAACAAATTTTATATTGATATTAAATTTATGAGGAGCTGGTTGCTTCTACCAATAAGTTAATGTAGCCTTCATGAGCAAAATAAAAGCGGAAAATGCAAAATATATCTGTTGTAGCTTTTGGGTCTTTCACTCATGGCCCTATCCAGGAGAGGGGACTACCCGTTTTTTTTCATTTGTATTATATAGCATTTGGCTTCAGGACTATTTTTATAATGGTTATTATTTAGGATGTTGCCGAGACATTTTTGTACATACCTAAATTTTAGATAAATATACTTTAGGCCCATAGTTGTTGCTTGAATATCTAAAAATACGAATTCATTGAAAAGAACGTTACGTAAATACAGGATAAAATAAAGCAAGGAAATGATTAATGAGGATCATTTTATAGGAGTTGGGGCCTTAGGGGATTAGTATCCTGTATCCGTTGTTTGTTTGTAGCGACTGAGCAATTTAAGAATAAAAAAACTTGAGCTACCCTAAGTGTTATAGCAACCCCACTCAAGCTTTTGATCTGAGTAAAACCGGTTTTTCTGAGTGCATTCGGAGATAATTGTTTTAGTCTCAGTGAGATAAACTACTATGTGGCTATATTTTAATTAAATATTTGGTTATGTTAGATATTTAGTATAATGCTTTCTAGGTGGTTTGCGTTCTCTGTTGCAGTTTCCACAATCCTGTTACTAAAGTTTATATTTTCATATTATCTTGGTACATTTCATTAGGATTTCTTCTTCTTTTCTTCGTAACTTTACTTCTTTTACGTGGTCGCTGGAAAACGTAAGTACCAAATCTAATAATGACGGTAGAATAATACAGCAAGTGATAACCAATGAGAAATACTGGCAGTATTCAAATCTTAAAGGAAGGGGTTGCTTACTTTCACAGTCCTATATACAGTGAGGTAGGGCAATTGTAATATATTAGGCACAGAGGCAGCTATGCGTGGCATGGAATGGCAGAAGTGTGTAACCCATGGTGAATGGGGATAATTCGGAATCTACAGTAGGTAGTGAAGAATGGGCAGCCCTTCATCTTTCAGTCAATACAAATTTACAGATCTTCTCCCCCTCCCCTATATTTTACACTAGTTTCCCTTTGTAGCCTTTTTCTAGTCTCATTGGTAAAATAAAAATGGTAAAATAAGAACTGTATTTAACAGTTGCCTTACCCTATATTTTGAAAAATCCATGTCCCCCTACGTTTCGACGAACTGGTGTCACTGCCACATGGTCTATTAGCAAACTCCTATCTTGATAACCGGTACCATTCATCAGTAACTCAAAAACTAGCTCTAATTTTTATATGCGAGTTCTTAATTAGGCAATAAAATGTGGCAATTAGGAAAAATTAGACAAGAAAAGGCATGCTTCTTATAGACACAGCTTATGCTAATGTGTCACACTCCAAAATGTCGTGATGCACAGTTGAAAAAAACTAAGTTTAGACAAGAAACCTTATGCTATGAATTAAGTTACTGGCAAACAAGACTTAAATGATTAACACATCATTTTGCCATTGCTAGAAAAAGACTCCTGAAACCATTTTTTGAAATGAATTACTTTACATACGCTTTTGATGTCTGTTTAATGTATTCTGCTTCTTCTTTTTGAGTATACTACAGAACATCTCAGGAATTGGCATCAACAAACCATGTCATCAAATTTTGAAGTGAAACCTAGTTTAATTCTGTAAATAAATTATAAACAAAAATTTGTTTAAGTACTTTTTGGTGACGTTCTCGTTATAACTACGTAAAAATCGTGTAGTTTTAATGATCCCCACCCAGGAGTACTCTGGGGTCCTCTGCTCCGCTCCCACCCCGAAGTCTCAAAAATTCTCTGTTTCTGGCACTCCTTATCCAAATAATCAAATGAATTAGTTTTTTTTTATCTTATCGAGCCCCAGGATTTTTTTTTACAACTATCCTTCTCGCCTCATTTGTTTTACAACTATCCTGAATCGGTCGAGGCCTAGAAAAAGTCAAGACAGATAGTTTTTTAGTTTTTTTATCTTAATTTTTATCTTTTTTATCTAGTTTTTTATCTTATCGAGCCCCAGGATTTTGTTTTTTACAGTTATCCTTCTCGCCCTCATTTTTTTTTATTATTGAACCTTTCCTGAAAAAAATCCGCGTTAGTGCCTATTCCCACCCATTTACTTGATTACCATCTACAGAAACCCACTGAGTAACACAATATGTAAGGGAATTTCTCCTGTATGTCTGGCCTAAGCCGAAGCCCGAACCATAATAAACCATTTACAACATTTAGAAACACAGTAGGTGAGCAAATTTGACATATGTTTTGGCACAAGACAAATTTTCCAGAGTTTGCGAGGGGAAACGGCTTCTACCCTTCCCCTGTATGTAGACGTCCTAACACTGCGCACAGTGCAACACCAAAATGTTAAAACCGACAAGTTTCGGGTTTTCAGTTTCTTTTCTCAAGATTGCTGCCCCAACGTGTTGATAAAAACAACCCACTCCTCATCAAACGGTAACGAACTGTAGTAAGGAGCGACCCGGCTCAATAGTAACCAAAACTCTAAAGAATGGAATTTTGATAATTATATAAGTTTCAACAAGTTTAGTCTTACCCATCAAAAGTTACGAGCCTGAGAACATTTGCGTTATTTTAGGAAATAGGGGGAAACGCCCCCTAGAAGTCATAGAATCTTGACGGAAATCACACCATCAGATTCAGCGTATCAGAGAACCCTACTGTAGAAGTTTCAAGCTCCTATCTACAAAAATCTGGAATTTTGTATTTTTTGCCAGAAGGCAGATCACGGATGCGTGTTATTTGTTTTTTTTTCTTTTTTTTTCCAGGGGTGATCGTATCGACCCAGTTGTCCTGGAATGTTGCAAAAGGGCTCATTCTAACGGAAATGAAAAGTTCTAGTGCCCTTTTTAAGTGACCAAAAAAATTGGAGGGCACCTAGGCCCCCTCCCACGCTAATTATTTTACCAAAGTCAACAGATCAAAATTCTGAGATAGCCATTTTATTCAGCGTAGTCGAAAAACCTTATAACTATGTCTTTGGGAACGACTTACTCCCCCACAGTCCCCGTGGGAGGGGCAACAAGTTACAAACTTTGACCAGTGCTTACATATAGTAATGGTTATTGGGAAGTGTACAGGCGTTTTCAGGAGGATTTTTTTGGCTGGGGAAGGGGTTGAGAAGAGGGGGATATGCTGGGGACACTTTCCATCGATAATTTGTCATGGGGGAAGAAAATCTCCATGAAGGGAGCCCAGGATTTACTAGCATTATTTAAAAAAAAAACAATGAAAAAATAAATATGAAAAAGTTCTTTCAGCTGGAAGTAAGTAGCAGTTTTAAAACTTTAAACAGAAATTATTACCCATTTGAGGGGCTCACCTCCTCCTAATACCTTGCTCTTTACGCTAAAGTATTTTTAGTAATTTCAACTATTTATTCTACGGCTTTTGTGATTCTGGGGTCATTCTTAATGAATTGGGACAAAATTTAAGCTTTAGTGTAAAGAGCGAGGATCTGAAAAGGGGGCGAGCCCCTCATATATGTAATAAAAATATGAGAATACAAAAGTTCTTTACGTAAGCTAATTTATAAGTTACGTAAATCTTTTACTAATAAAAATATTCGTAAAAAATTAAAAATTCTAGCCTTTTTTCTGCCTTTTTAATTAACCAAAAAATCGGAGGGCAACTAGGCTTCCTCCCCCGATCTTTTTTTCTCAAAATCATTCGATCAAAATTATGAGAAAGCCATTTAGCCAAAAAAAAAAAAATGCAAATTTTGTTTTAATTATTCCTCTGCGGAGAGCCAAAATCAAAACATGCATTGATTCAAAAACGTTCAGAAATTAAATAAAAAAAACAACTTTTTTTTAACTGAAAGTAAGGAGCGACATTAAAACTTAAAACGACTAGAAATTACTTCGTATATGAAAGAGGCTGCTTCCTCATCAACGCCCCGCTCTTTACGCTAAAGTTTTTTACTGTTATAAAAAGAAGAATTGAGATAAAGAGTCGAACTTTAGTGTAAAGAGCGGGGCGTTGATGAGGAAGCAGCCTCTTTCATATACGAAGTAATTTCTGGTCGTTTTAAGCTTTAATGACGCTCCTTACTTTCAGTTAAAAAAACTTGTTTTTTTTTATTTAATAAACCTATCATCAACATTCTGTTTTAATTTTTCTTGAAATGC
Source organism: Artemia franciscana (assembly GCF_032884065.1). Classification (NCBI taxonomy): domain Eukaryota; kingdom Metazoa; phylum Arthropoda; class Branchiopoda; order Anostraca; family Artemiidae; genus Artemia; species Artemia franciscana. Next base: position 3,773,730 of record NC_088879.1, on the reverse strand, counting down.
TTACAAAATCTTCGTTTTAATCTTGGCTTTATGTATATATTAAATAAAAAAAACAAGTTTTTTTTAACTGAAAGTAAGGAGCGACAATACAAAAGTCCCTTTCATATACGGAGTAATTTCTGTTAGTTTTAAGTTTTAATGTCGCTCCTTACTTTCAGTTAAAAAAAACTTGTTTTTTTATTTAATTTCTGAGCTTTTTTGAATTAATGAATGTTTCGATTTTGGCTCTTCGCACATAAATAATTAAAACGAAATTTGATTACCAATTTTTTGATTACTTAAAAAGGCAACTAGAACTTTAAATTTTTTACGAACATTTCATTAGTAAAAAATTTACGTAGCTTACGAATTAACTTACGTAACGAACTTCTATATTCGTATGTTTTTATTTTCTATATGAGGGGGTTCAGCCCCTCGTCAATACCTCGTTCTTTACACTAAAGCTTGAATTTTGTCGCAATTATTTAAGAATGACCCCTAAATCACAAAAGCCGTAGACTAAATAGTTGATATTACTAAAAATACTTTAGCTTAAAGAGTGAGGTTTTACGAGGAGGTGAACCCCTCATATGCGTAACAATTTCTGTTCGTTTTAAGTTTTAATGCTGCTCCTAACTTTCAGTTTAAAAAATTTTTTATTTTTTCATTGATTTTTTTTAAATAATGCTAGAAAATCCTGCATCCCCTTCATTGAAATTCTCTTCCCCCATGACAAAATTCTCCATGAAAAGATCCTCCCCTCCCCAAACCAAAAAAATCCCCCTGAAAACATCTGTACACTTCCCAATAACCAATACTAAATGTAAACACTGGTCAAAGTATGTAACTTGCAGCCCCTCCGACGAGGATGGTGGGGGAGTATGACGTCCCCAAAGACATGGTTATTAGGTTTTTAAACTATGATGAATAAAATGGCTATCTCAGAATTTTGATCCGGTGACTTTTGAGGAAAATGAGCGTGGGAGGGGGCCTAGATGTCCTCCAATTTTTTTGGTCACTTTAAAAGGGCACTATAACTTTTGATTCCCGTTAGAATGAGCCCTCTTGCAACATTATAGGACCATTGGGTCGATACGATCACCCCTAGGAAACAAACACGCACCCGTGATCGTCTTCTGGCAAAACATACGAATATCCCCATTTTTGTAGATAGGAGCTTGAAACTTCTGCTGCGGGGTTTTCTAATACGCTGAATGCGATGGTGTGATTTTTGTTGAGATTCTAGACTTTTAGGGGGTTTTTCCCCCTATTTTCTAAAATAAGGCAAATTTTCTCAGGCTCGTAACTTTTGATGGGTAAGATGAAACTTGATGAAACTTGTATATTTAAAATCAGTATTAAAGTGCGATTCTTTTGATGTACCTATTGGTATCAAAATTACATTTTTTAGAGTTTCGGTTACTATTGAGCCGGGTCGCTCCTTACTGCAGTTCGTTACCACGAACTGTTTGATATGACATGACTGTAGTAAAGCTGTAAAGCTACTGTATATACGATATTGTTTTTTGCAATTTTCTTAGATTTGTCTCGCTTTTTGTTTTTGCGAATTTATTAATCCCGTTTTTGCCAAGTCCGGTTTTGTAAGATACGACCTATGTAATGTTTACGGTTCCAACTCCAGTCTTAAAACAAGACAAATAAACAACTCTTTTAAGGTCACAATCATTGCTTAATGCAGGTCAGTAATAAAACCAACCCTACAAAAACATTTGGATAACTTTATAAAAACCGATTAACATGTAAGGCATCATATAAAAGAAACATGTAAAAGACATGAATAGCTTTTACGCTTTGTTTAATCTTTAACCTTAATTTGGCTAGTCATGGCAGGCCCGTCAATTGGGGAGGGGTGCATGTGCCCCTATTTTTTGCTGCCCCCTTCGCACCCTAGATTTTGAAAAGTACCCTTGTTTGGAATTGTCAATGCCAGTTTTTTGGGGCATTTTGGGGCATAGTTTCAGTGAAACTATTGAAACAAAGAACAAAGGTGTTCCCTCGTCTCGGAAAGTACATTTTGCACCCTCGCTACATTCTGGGCATTGTCACCCCCTGATTCTGCTAAACAATGAAACCACGCATAAAAATATATTATTCCCATAATTTGGTTTCCAACCCCTTTTGGTGGTGCCCGTTGGACCCCCTATGAAGGCATTTTTTTTAAACCATTTGAAAATTCTGATCAAAATCAAGAACGTACCCAGGATTTTTTTCGGGGGGTTGCAAAAAACTGTAAAACGCGTCAAAATTTGTTTATATTCATTTTGTTATGTTTTTAAGAGTCAAACATTTCGAGGGGAGATGTTCAACCCCCTCCCCACGGATACGGCATTTGCAATAATTTACTTTCTCAGAATTTGGTCCATGCTAATGAGAGCCCCGGAGGAGGAGGTTTCGGCTCGCCAATTACTGCACAATTGAGTTGGCACTGTTTCCGGATTGATAATAACACAATTTTTCTCTTATGTATTTACATCCTCTACATGAAATTTTATGTATTATATTTCTTATGTATTTACATCCTCTTAAAACATGAAATTTTAGAAATATTTTTAGGATTACATAATGGGTTTGACACAGTCCTAAAGGCCCTCCTTGCTCCGTTTACTCTTTTTAGTCATTTACAAGTGAAGATTTTCCAAAAATGTTTTTTTTTTCACACTTGGACTGCTATAGGAACTTTGACCCTCTGGCTGTGACCTCTCTCGCCATGACAACGATAATGTAACAGCTGAAAACATTGCATCTGAACGCAGTTTCCCCGATACTCGGAAGAAGTAGCATACTATATAGTGAATGGATGTCTGGAGATTTTATTTTATTCAATGTATTTTAATGAATATTCAGTTGCTTAAAGGTAAAAGTACATTGATATACGTTTCACTACTCTAGAAAATCGGGGCTCAGATCAAGAATGCTAGGTTTTGTTGGAGCATTCTCCTGCTAAACTAATTATAATAACATTTTAAATAATATTTTTGTACTTATCGCTTAGCCAGTACACACTCAATAATTTGGCTCTATAAAATCAGACAATTACCGGTTTATTCCTGTTTGTGTACGGAGACAACTAGCTTCGGTTCACTGGAAAACTACATTGTAGCTATATTTTCATAAATATTTAGTTGGTATTTTGGTTAGGCTAGGTTATACTATCCATGTAGCCCCGCTATACTTATCCAATGACTCCCCACTAATTTGCACATATACAACCCAAATTATACATATCCTATCTTTCTCCCAAGCGTCTCAGTTGTGTCAACCCCGTATCTGTAGATGGAAATTCTCTGAGTGTTTACTGGCTAACAGATTTTTTTTTTTATTAATTTTGCTGAGTTACACACAGAGAAAAATTCCAGAACGAAAAGATAATTGGTTAAAAGATAATCGAAGTAATGGGGAAACTCAATATTAGGGCTATATATGGGACGATTATGGGAGGGATGAATTTAAGAGCGAATTGAATATTGCATTTGGAAAGAGCATAAAAAAGGGGTAAATTTTTCGTTGTTCATATTTTTGACTTACGAATAAAGTGATCATACCACTCGATGCCTTTTTCTTAAGCTTTTTACGAATATAATAATCGCTTTTATCGCAAATTCAAATTTAGGTCCTTTTTGACATCTTGAAAATGACCAAAATATTACCAGTTTTTGGGTGTAAAAAAGGCTTAAACCTAACCTAAGCATTCTACACCTTCTTCCATTGGCCTTCATATTTTCGATATTTTATCGAAAACGTCGTAAATAAAATAAACAACGAAAAATTTACCCAAAAATTGCTCACCTTGTCCCTATGTCAATTATATTATCAAACAGTTCGTGGTAACGAACTGTAGTAAGGAGCGACCCGGCTCAATAGTAAACGAAACTCTAAAAAACGGAATTTCGATGCTTAAAGATATATCAAAAGAATCAGATTTTTATGCTGATTTTAAATATATAAGTTTCATCAAATTTAGTCTTTGTCATCAAAAGTTACAAGCCTGAGAAAATGTGTCTTAATTTGGAAAATAGGGGGTAGCACCCTCTATAAGTCATAGGATCTTAACGAAAATCGCACTATCGCATTCAGCGTATCAGAGAACCCTATAGAAAAAATTTCAAGGTCCAATCTACAAAAATGTGGAATTTCGTATTTTTTGCCAGAAGACAAATCACAGGTGCGTGTTTATTTGTTTTTTTATTTTTTGTTTTTTTCCCCAGGGGTCATCGTATCGACCAAGTGGTCCTAGAGTGTTGCAAGAGGGCTCGTTCTAACGGAAATGAAAAGTTCTAGTGCCCTTTTTAAGTGACCAAAAAATCGCAGGGCACCTAGGCCCCCTCCCACGCTCATTTTTTCCCAAAGTCAACGGATCAAAATTTTGAGATAGCCATTTTGTTCTGCATAGTCGAAAACCATAATAACTATGTCTTTGGGGATGACTTACGCCCCAAAGTTCCTGGGGGAGGGGCTGCAAGTTACAAACTTTGACCAATGTTTACATACAGTAATGGTAACTGGGAAGTGTACCGACGTTATCAGGGGGATTTTTTTTGTTTGGGTGTGGGGTTCAGGGGAGGGGGCTATATGGGAGGATCTTTCCTTGGAGGAATATTTCATGGGGGAAGAGAAATTCAATGAAAAGGGCGCAGGACTTCCTAGCATTACTATGAAAAAAAAAAACAATGAAAATATAAACATGAAAAAGTTTTTTCAATTGAAAGTAAGGAGAAGCATTAAAACTTAAAACGAACAGAGATTATTACGCATATGAGGGTTCTAAAAATACTTTAGCATAAAGAGAGAGGTATTTAGGAGGAGATAAATACTTCGCTCTTTATGCTAAAAATTTTTTAAGTAATTTAAACTATTTATTCTACGGTCTTTCTGATTCAGGGGTCATTCTTAAAGAATTGGGACAGAACAAGATTTAGTGTGAAGAGCGAGGTATTAACGAGGGGACCAACCCCCTCATATATATAATCAAAAATATAAGAATATAAAAGTTTGTTACGTAAGTTAATTCTTAAGTTACGTATTTTTTTTACTAATAAAAACGTTTGTTAAAAATTAAAAGATCTACTTGCCTCTTTAAGTAACCGAAAAATTGGAGGGCAACTAGGCCTCCTTCCCCACCCCTTCTTTCTCAAAATCGTCTGATCAAAACTAAGAGAAAGCCATTTAGCCAAAAAAAGAATTAATATGCAAATTTCATTTTAATAATTTATGCACGGAGAGCCAAAATCAGACATGCATTAATTCAAAAACTTTCAGAAATTAAATAAAAAAATAAGTTTTTTGAAATGAAAGTAAGGAGCGACATTAAAACATAAAACGAACAGAAATTACTCCGTATATGAAAGGGGCTCTTCCTCCTCGACACCCCGCTCCTTGCGCTAAAGTTTGATTCTTTCTCGCAACTCTACTTTTAAAACAATAAAAAACTTTTATTGAATGTTTATTGACAGAGCATAGAAAAGGCAGCAGACAATGTATTCACTTTATTCCTAGCTAAAATATATGAATATGTAAATATTCACAAAATATCTTTTATAAACACCCAAGAAAACATTACAATAATAAAAATTTTTACTTTGTAATGGGCAGAGAGTTCCCCTGAAGCGCCGTTCGAAAGGGGGGGGGGGGGCGAATCAAGCTACCCCATGTGCCATGGTTGGGGATGGGGCACTGTGGTTGTAGCTTCTTGGGCTTTTTGGGTACTTATGTATCATTGCGACGCTACTCAAGAACTGATCTGATTTGTCTGCGTAAAACCGGTTTGTCTGTCTGCAAACGGAGACAATTAGTTTAGGCAAACTAAGATAACTACTTTATAGGTATATTTTAATCAAATATTTATTGTATAGATTTGGTATTTTGGTTAGGTTATGTTAGGTATTTAATATAATATGCTCTGGGCGGCCTACTTTCCATATTTCTTTGTTGTAGTTTCCATGATTCGATATATTTTATTACTTTTATTGTGATATATAATATACTTTTATTACGATATATTTTATAATTTGTTGTATTTTCATCATATTTCGGTATATTTTATTAGGATTAACCTAACATCACTTTTTGAGTGGGGTTGCCATAACACATAAGTACCATTTTGTGCTTTATTTTTGACCTGGAAGGGGGGCCCACAATTAATTTCTCCCCGGCCACCATCAACCCTAAGAACAGCCAATTTCCATGAATTTCATGTTTCCTTCCATTTTGTACCGTGTTTCTAATTACGAGGGGGGGGGGGGCTTTCGGCATGGTAGTGACTAATATCTTTGAAAAGAGTGTTGATTGGGAAATCGAATTGGAACGGTGCTACTCTTTTGTGACCATAATATTTCCTTCCGAAGAAGACGTAGACAGACTGTTACCTTTTAATAGCTTGGGCATGCATAGATTCTAAGCCCGGAGGAGCTTATACTAACAAAAATGTATGTGGATCGGAAATAAAACATTTTTACCCCCCCCCCAGCCACCCTGAATTTTCGAAGATTTTAAGCTGATTAGACATCCATGAATTTCTGGACATTGCCTCTGCCTCTGGACATTGTCATCTGCCTCTGGACATTGGAAGATTCAGATAATTTAGGGCAATTGTCTCTCCTGTATGTTGACCCTGGAAGCATGCTTACTAGCCATTTTAATATTAATGAACCAAATAGCTCTATCAAGGCGTTGATTCAACACCTCGGGGGAGGGCTATCTAGACAACTGGTGGTAAAAAGGGCACTGGAAGAGGGCTGGTTACCCTTCAATTACTGCTGACCCTTAAATAGGACACAAAAAACTTCAATCTTCGATCGAATGAGCTATATCCCGAGTTTCTAACACCACACCTTCCATACAAAGTAGCCGGGGTAACAAATCAATAAAACAATAAAATCAATTGAACAAATCAATAAAACAATAAGATCATTTGTACAAATCAATAAAACAATAAATTCATTTGAACAAATCAATAAAACAATAAAATCAATTGAAAAAATCAATAAAATCAATTGAAAAAATCTATAAAACAATAAAATCAATTGGACAAATCAATAAAACAATAAAATCAATTGAACAAATCAATAAAACAATAAAATCAATTGAACAAATCAATAAAACAGTAAAATCAATAAATTCAATTGTACAAATCAATAAAACAATAAAATCATTTGAACAAATCAATAAAACAATAAAATCAATTGAAAAAATCAATAAAATCAATTGAAAAAATCTATAAAACAATAAAATCAATTGGACAAATCAATAAAACAATAAAATCAATTGAACAAATCAATAAAACAATAAAATCAATTGAAAAAATCAATAAAACAATAAAATCAATTGAACAAATCAATAAAACAGTAAAATCAATAAAACAATAAAATCAATAAAATCAATTGAAAAAAAAATCAATAAAATCAATTGAAAAAATCAATAAAACAATAAAATCAATTGAACAAATCAATAAAACAATAAAGTCAATTGAACAAATCAATAAAACAATAAAATCAATTGTACAAATCAATAAAACAATAAAATCAATTGAACAAATCAATAAAACAATAAAATCAATAAAATCAATAAAACAATAAAATCAATAAAATCAATTGAACGAATCAATAAAACAATAAAATCAATTGAACAAATCAATAAAACAGTAAAATCAATAAATTCAATTCAACAAATCAATAAAACATTGCAGCCACAGTGCTGTTGTCTTAGTCAACTCTAGTGCGCTGATAAATGACCACACGAACCTATCAGCTCCATACTCACTATATTTTATCTCCATTAATTCTTAGCTTCTGGCAGGATCTAAAAAAAAGCTCGCAGGCAATGACTGGCCTCCAAAGCATTTAGGTAACCTCTGCTATCTAGATAGATATCTAACGTAGCCTACCGCCCATAATGTCCCGACTATCATTTTTCATACAAAATAGATTGAAGCTAATGCAACTATTGCAATATGAGAAGCAGTTCTCCTCACATTCTAATTATCTCTGGGTTTTATATTCAGCTGGGTTTTATATTCAGCCAATGGGTGTTTTCAATAATATGAATTCAGAAGGAGAGCTAGTTCCCCCTATTTCTATTTTTTTACCGATTCTCTAGGTGGTTTACATTCAAATTATTAGTTTTTCTCGGTACTTACGTTTTATAACGACCACACCAACGAAGCAAAGTTAGGTTAATCATAATGAAATGTGTCAAAATATGACGAAAACATAATATTTTAGGGTAATTTTGTCTTATAATCACCACCCTCAAGATCTTATATCGCGAACATGAGACAATAACCGGTTTTCATGGTCTTTCTACTAGATAATATTAGCTTCGGCTCGGCGGGAAACTATATTGTAGCTATATTTTAATTAAATATTTAGTTGGAATTTTGGTTAGGTTATTTTAGGGTACGTATTTAATATAATGCGGTTTGGGCGGCCCCACTTCAATAATTCTTTGTTGTAGTTTGCGTAATTTTGTTGATAAAGTATTATATTTTCATCATATTTTGTTTTATTTCATTAGCATTCACCAAACTTCACTTCTCGAGAGAACTTGAGTGTGGTGGCTTTAAGAAATAAGTACCTACTCTAGTCATAAATTTGGAAACTACAATAGAGAAGTATGGAAAGAAGGCCACCCAGAACGAATTATATTAAATACCTAAACTAACCACGTCTATATTAAATATCTAAATAATACACCTGCATAGATACCGTTTATCTCGCTCAAGCTTGGCTGATTATCTCCGAGTGGACACATAAAACCGGTTTCATTACAGATCGAGAACAAAGTTTGGTTCCTATAACATCTAAGTACCATTTTTTTTTTATTCCCCCTCTCCACAAAAAAAAACCCACGTACGTGCCTAGATTTGCACATTTGGTCTCAAATGATTTTCAGCGCACATGTATGCGAGTGTTTTCAGCAATAGCAAGGTAGGTGAAACTGATTTGATGTTCAATATCAAACTGTTCGTGGTAACGAACTGTAAGTAAGGAGCGACCCGGATCAATAGGAACCGAAACTCTAAAAAACAGAATTTTGATACCAATGGATCCATCAAAAGAATCGGCTTTTTAAGCTGATTTTAAATATATAAGTTTTATCAAGTTTAGTCCGACTCATCAAAAGTTACGAGGCTGAAAAACTGTGCCCTATTTTTGAAAAAAAGGGGGAAACCCCCAAGAGTCATATAATCATAATGAAAATCACACCATCAGGTTCAGCGTATCAGAGAACTCTACTGTAGAGGTTTCAAGCTCCTATCTGCAAGAATGTGGAATTTTGTATATTTTGAAAGAAGAAAGATCTCGCGTGCGTGTTTTTTTATTTGTTTTTTTTCCCCTGGAGTGATCGTATCGACCAAGTGGTCTTAGAATATTGCGAGATAGCTCATCCGAACGGAAATTGAAAGTTCTAGTACCCTTTTTAAGTGACCAAAAAATTAGAGGGCAACTAGGTCCCCTCCAATGCTCTTTTTTCCCCAGTCACCGGATCTAAATTGCCATTTTGTTCAGCATAGTCGAAAAATCTAATATCTATGTCTTTGAGGATGACTTTATCCCCCACAGTCCCCGGGGGGAAGGGATGCAAGTTATGACTTTCGCCCATTGTTTCATATAATATTGGTTATGGGGAAGTATACAGACGTTTTGAGCGGATATTTTTTCTGGTGGGGGTTGGGGGAGAGAGTTTTTTGGGAGGATGTTTCCATCGAGGAATTTTTCATGGGGGAGAGGATTTTCTATGAAGGGGGTGCTGGATTTCCCGGAATCATTCAAAAAACGATCAGAAATTAAATATAAAAAAACGCTTCAGAAGAAAAAAGTTTCTTCAACTGAAAGTAAGGAGCAACATTAACACTTAAAACGAACAGAAATTATTACGTATATGAGGGGGTTCGTCCCCTCGTCAATGCCTCGCAGTTTATGCTAAAGTTTTTTTCTAGTACTTTCAAAAGAGCTATTTATTCTAATTAAACGGCCTTTGTGATTGAGGGGTCATTCTTAAAGAATTGGAGCAAAATTCGAACTTTAGTGTAAAGAGCGAGGTATTGACGAGGGGGGAGACCCCCTCATATACGTAGGTCTAAAAATTTCTGTTCGTTTGAAGTTTTAATGTTGCTGCTTACTATGAGTTGAAATTTTTTTTTATTTAATCCACTCAAAGACGTCAAGACAGTTATGTATTTACGGATCTGTCTTTTTAAGAATCATTTTGTTTTAAAACCTCGGCGTAAGTTTCAGAAATCCTTCAAACCCAATTTGTTTCTTTTCTATGCCAAATAAGTATATTTTTTTTATATTTTGAACCGCCTCCTCTTATTGACGAAATGTTGGCTGGTCAAATGTTGAGTTTGAAACCGCTGATGACTCTGGTCAAGTATACCACTATCCCCCCTACGAGAAAACACTTAATATTCATTCAAAAATCCATAGACTACAGTTAAATACTTAAACTGCCCAAACATACTAAAGCACGGACACCTGAGGCATAGGGAGGAAGACCAGAAGGAGTCGATTTTTAAATACAATTGATAAATTCGATAATTTTCTTATAAAAGACTCTTTTAAAAGAGAAAGTCTTGGAAGCATTTTTCAAAATGACTAAGCTATGAGTAGCTATAAAGCTATGAGTAGCTACTGATAAATCCCTTTAGGGAGTTTCAGTTGAATTAATTATTAAACAGGATTAAAAAATATATAACATAGCCCCCCGCGGGACTTAGTGGGTTTAAAATACAGCAGGAGACCCTGTTTTGATTATGTTCTAGGTAATTGTTTGTCAACTAGCCAATTCATTCTCTTAATATGGCAATAATAATCAGTATGAAAACGGTAATATTCGCAGTTATATGCCTGCTTACTGGGAGGCACCTTTCCTTTAATTTGTCTGAAGGATGAAACATTTAGAGTAAAGGCCAAAAATACGCCTTCTTCGTGGTTTGACTAAAACTCTTCTGAGCCTCTCTTCCCTTCAGGTTTGCATTTATATGTACCTCTATAATATGCTACTTAATTCATTGGTAACTGACTACATGTTACCTTGTAACGTTTTACTGTGTTACCATGTGGCGGCTGTATTCTATGCTGTTTGAACTGTTGGTACCTGACTACGTATTACCGTGTAACTAAAATTCAACAATTATGCTTTACCTTGACATATGACAAATGATAGATATAATTCAACGTAAAAAGTGACAGATTTAATCCTTAAGGTAAAAATGCCACACGGCTATTAGGAAAGTATAACAGCGTTATGGGTAGTTTTTCAACAGATGTTGCATTTAAGAGTGACAGATCGTAATGATTGTGTGTACATTGGTTATAAAGAAGGCGGTAGAGTTCATGTCTTTCTTTGTAGAATCTCAGGCAGCGGCGTCGTTTTTGAGGGGGGCAGTTGCCCCACAATAATTTGGAGAAAAATTATTATATAACCAATACCCCTTGACTCTCCGGATATGGACCCCTCTTGCCCCCAGACAAAATTATTGGAGCTACACCACTGGTCTCAGGTGAAATCTGCGATTTGACACTGGTGACAATTTGACCCCCCCCCCCCAAACTAAATATAGCAACTTCCTTTTAAAATGAGCCCATAAACAGATCTATATTGTTCCAGTTCCCCTGCTAGTGGGGAAAAAGGACACATCAGTGTTACATGCAAAAAAGTGATTTTCCTTGCAGTTCAAAGTATGGGGCTGTAAGTTTTACTTTCTGGGTTTCGGCAAGAGGAATTCCAATGACATTTTTGGAAATCTCTTAAATTTGTTTTCAAAATAGCATTTTATAATTATTACTAATCGGAAATAATGGCTACCATTCCTGAATCAGCTACAGTTTTTCTTAAACGTGTTTTTAAATATTTGGTTACTATGGGCCGTGGCTTCTTCTTCTTTCCAAATTATACAATTCCAGCGCATTGTATCATTCGCCACTTGTTTTTGTAGCTATGAAACCGGTTCTCTGAGATGTAACCTAAACGTTATTCTTGAATATGTTTCCAAAAACCGACAAGTACCAATTAACTCAATGGAATAGAACTATGGTAAAATTGGATCAATTTGGCTAATTAGATTGTTTTTACCATTTGGGCTAACAGTGTAACAAAGTAAACCTGATAGCCATGATAGTCACTTCTTATAGACATATTAATTTGCAGTAGGTTATTCACAGGTGGCTAGGACTCGTCATGCGGATGAAGGATGACAGATTGCCAAGGATTGTCCTTGTCGGCCAGCCTTCTAGGGCCAAAGGAAAACCTGGTCCTCGTCGACTGGAGTGGGAGGATCTCGTAAGGAAAGATTTAAGAGGAATTGAAATTTCTTTGGAGGGTGTAAAGAGGGAGGTTTTGAATAGATTGGGACGGAGGAGCATGCGTAGCTGTGTTGGGGTTAGGCGGCATTTTCTGCAGTGAGTTAGAACTTAGTATTAGTAGCCTAGTAGGAGGCTATACACAGTATCAGTTCTTGTGAGAATTTCTGGGCTTTTCTTCCATGGCATAACCAAAGTTAAAATCTGTGTCGCATTAAATATATTAATGGTTATATCAAAAAGGCTATATTTAGAGGACTCAATAATACATGTAACCGATGGAGCAAGGTATCCGGTGAGAAATGAGAAACACCTCGAGTTACACAATATTGACGGCATTACAGAAATGCTTAGATGTAAGCCCACGAGATATGGTATCGAAGTACACCTGCCCTCAGACGTCACCATTTCCTCTATCTTTAATTTTTGTAAAGATAAAATCACAAGTGATCATCCAGTTGACTCAAATTTCATGTAGGCTAGTTGTGGTGGTCTTACACTCGTCGAACTATGAAACACCTAAATTATTGGTTTCATGAAAGTGCTTTGTCAATTGTCACATGCTTGAAAAAAATATTAATAATGGTGACATCTTATCTGGTCCTAGACCACTACACTCCTATACATAAAATCTTCTTTGACAAAAAACAAAAAGAGTTCTAGTGCCTGTTTCCCAACTTACTAAACGAAATATTGGAGTCCATAGAGATTGCCAAAAACATTTAAGGTCTTAACAGTGATCATGGTAAAGTCAAAAGTAAGTGAGGCATGGGGCCTTTTGATCCTCAGATTGATATACCAGCCCCACCTGTGCATACCTCCCTGCCCGAAGATAATGCGGCACAGGTCCAGTTTAAATTATTGCGTGAAACCAAAGACTTTGTCTTAGGCATTTGAAGATTGCAAAACCGGTTATTTAGGTCTGCATCTCTGTTACCACAATTGATTGTCATCATTCTTTGTTATATGTGTGACATCATAATGCCTTTTCCAGAGGGGCGTAGCTGCGGAATTTTTGTTGGGGAGCAAAAGGGGGTGCTATTGAAGTAGGTGCTATTCAAGCGTTAGTGAAAAAAAGTAGCTATTTAGCAAATACGCTGCTTGGTGAATTTAGAAACATTACTTAATTCTGAAAAATTAGAAAAAATGAGGTATTTTTAACTTACGAACGGGTGATCGGATCTCAATGAAATTTGATATTTAGAAGGATATCGTGTCTCAAAGCTCTTATTTTAAATCCCGACCGGATCTGGTGACATTGGGAGGAGTTTGGGGGGGACCTAAAATCATGGAAAACGCTTAGATTGGTGGCATCGGGATGAAACTTGGCGGGAAAAATAAGCAGAAGTCTTTGGTACGTGATTTACATAATTGGAACGGATCCTCTCTATTGGGGGGGGGGGGTTAATTCTGAAAAATTAGAAAAAATGACGTATTTTTAACTTACGGAGGAGTGATCGGATCTTCATGAAACTTCACATTTAGAAAGACCTCGTAACTCAGATCTCTTATTTTAAATCTCAATCGGATCCAGCGTCATTGGGGGGCAGTTGGGGGGACCGGAAATCTTAGAAAATACTTAAAGCGGAGAGATCAGGATGAAACTGGACGGGAAGAATAAAAACCTGTCTAAGATACGTGACTGGCATAACTGGAGCGGATCTGCTCTCTTTGGCGGAGTTGGGGGGGGGGGGGGGGTAATTTGGAAAAATGAGGTATTTGTAACTTACGAAAGGGTGACCAGATATTAATGAAATTTGATATTTATAAAGGATCTTGTGCTTTAAAGCTCTAATTTTAAATTCCGACCAGATCCTGTGACATTGGGGGGAATTGGAGGGGGAAACCGGAATTCTTGGAAAACGTGAAAATTGGGGTATTTTTATCTTACGAATATGTAATCCGATCTTAATGAAATTTGATATTTAGAAAAAATACATGTCCCAGAGCTCTTATTTTAAATCCCGACCAGATCTTTGACATTGGGGGGAGTTGGAGGGTGAAATCTTGGAAAACACTTGGAGTGGAGGAATCGGGATGAAGCTTGGTGGATAGAATAAGCAAATGTCCTTGATACGTGATTGACGTAACCGTACTGGATTCGCTCTCTTTGGGGGAGTTCGGGAGTTGGGGGGAGGTGTTCAGTGATTTGGCGAGTTTGGTGCTTCTGGGCGTACTATGAAAATCGGTAGGCGTGTCAGGGACCTGCACAAATTGACTTGATAAAGTCGTTTTTCCAGATTCGACCATCTGGGGGGCTAAAGGGAGAGGTAAAATTAGAAAAAATTAGGTATTTATAACTTACGAGTGGGTGATCAGATCTTAATGAGTTTTGACATTTAGAAGGACATCGTGACTCAGAGCTCCCGGCATTAAGCCTCTGATTTTCCTTTTAAATCAGTCTATTGATTATTAGAATTTTGTTAGAGCTCATACCATATGAGCTCTTGGCTCTTAGCTCTTCTTGCCTCGCCATAAGTGCCATATGAGTTCTTAGCTCTTCTTTTAATAGGCATAAGGGGTGATACCTAGCATGGGGATGCCTTAGGGAATCTACGGTAGGCACGCCACTTGCCTGGGTAGGGAATTTAAAGTGCCGAAACCCTACAGGCAACTGTGTATTCTCCTTATGAGCCCCTGCGTTGGGTTGTCGCCTCTGAATTATTTGTCTTTTTTTTATTGTTTTTAATATTTGGTAAATGACGACTCATACTTACTTACGACACGACTGCCTGTCCGTCTATTATTCTTTACTGTTGATTGTATATGTCTATGCTGTTTGACCTATGTAATTGGATGGATTAGTAGGGTTAAGGCCTCATTCAAGTACTTATCTACATTAATTACTAAAGTAGGAAAACAGTCTTCCTTCCTCCTTCTGTCTTTTTTTATGGTGAATGTTTGTTTCTGTGTGTGTGCTGTTGCATTGGTGATTTCTTTTTTCATTATATTGTTTATTGCTCTCATTTTTTTCAATGCAACTACGGAATCAAATCTCCTTGACCTTTTTGATTCCGGTTCATTAGATTTATCTGACATATCAGGTGGATAGAGGCAAAGCTCTTAGGTGAAATGAGATTTACTTTATTTGACCTCAGTAAATTATCATAAATTGAATTCAATCCAAATTCACCTGTATCTCTGTTTATGGAATTATTCTTGATTTTTTTTTCGATTGTTTCCTTGAAAATTCGCTATAAACCTTGGTCCCTAGAAATCAAAGAGACATTCTCAAACAAAACATAATGATGTGAATAATTAGAAATATGTTCCGTTAGAGTCGACGTGAAATCTTCAGGTTTGAATTTTTGCTTTAAGGACAACGAAGTCGAATTATGATGTTGTAGCAATATCATTTTCAGATTCTGGTTAGTAGGTCCCACATAAGAGCTTCCACAAGTACATGGGATTCTAAAAACACCACTTTGTTGCACTACGGAAGTTTGATTCTTTCCAGAATTTAAAAAGTTACTACCTCTTAAAGCTACCTTTAAGTCATTATTTCGTAAAATTCTTTTAAGTTCTTCATTCAGCCTTAGAACATATGGTAAAGAACAGAAAACATCTTTCTTTTCTGTTGTTTCCTGAATATCGTTAGAAAATTTCAGAAATTGTTCCTTCTTTTCAAAAAGTCTGGCCAATTAACCAACCTAGATCAGGGTTACTTATTAAAATTTCTTTTAATAATAATTCTGACCGCATTTTTAGAATTTGCTCTCCAAAATTCACTGAGGAGGAATTATCTATTCTAATAGCCCTGGGTATCGTGCTATTCATTTGCTCGTAATTTTGAAAGGATTTTAACTATCTAAGATTTATTTATACGTGATTTATTGAAATATTATTTGTGATTTCTATTAAATTGATTTATTTGTGGGTTCACAGATTTATATTAATAAATAGTATTGATATCAGCATGCCACATAAAGTCGAAACAGAAATCATAGGCAGTGCAATAGCTCTGTCTAAGTAAAGATGCAGGACAAGTCAAGTATTACCTCATATTGTGTAACATTATATTGTGACACATTCCTCACGCTTAAATAGTAACCGTTTTTCAAATTTGAAATTATTCAAAAAAAAACTTATCCATTGGGCATTGTTTGACAACGAATATTCAGAAAATATTAAAAAATTTTAGCATCGTTGCGGCAGGAACCTTAAATTAATCAAAAATAGCCAGGGATGCCAATAGGAAGGGAAAATTGACTCTTAGAGTTTGGAAATTACCTTCCCTTTGCATTTTCGTAAAAAAAAAACGAATTCTGTAAACATTAGGCAGAAATTTTTCTTGTGTAGATGGGGGCATACAGGGGGCTATATACTGAATATCGTTTTTATGTCTATAATTCCCTTCACAAGCAAAGGAAAGTGCTGCTTCATTCTGGAAATTATATTCACCGTATGCCTTCGGATTCTTCAATGATTCCATTTCTGTCCTATTTGAAGATGTAGAGGGTGTATTTATTCCCACTTTTGCAAGTTCTAAAGCTAGAGAATCTAACCTTGAACTTATAGATTTTAGGATGTAAAAGCACCTGAAATATCAGGGTAAAAATTGACCTCAGTAGATGTCGCAATACAGAAAACAAATGCATAAGAAACATGTTTCAATTTTGCAATTAACTAGGCTCACATTTTCACTGGAAGATAAGGTTTCAAAGGCATTATATTTGGAAAAATATTAATGCGGAGCATATCATGAAGTGTAATGGACCCCTATTTTTCTTGTTTTCCTTACTTTAAAACGAGCATGGATTAATTAAAAAAAATATTTGCTCGAATTAAAGAGCAAATTTGACATTTAAAACGTGCAACATTTTAAAAGCTACTTAATAAATTATTTTCTTCCAAATTATTGGGGGAGGGGCAACTGCTCCCCTCAATGACGCCACTGCTTTTCAAAATTATCTGTAATAATCAAAATTATTCACTTCATGAAAGTTTTCGCACACACTTAAGTCACTATTCTGTACACACGGGAAAGTAGCAGGGTCCGAATATTCAATTGTTTAAATCATTTCTATTGCTTTTTAAACTAGCTCATTCTTAAACTCTTTTTGATTGTGAATAATTCGGTAGAGCTCTTTTCGTCAGTGCAAATCGCTATGTAGCACGCAAATTCGGGCAATTGTAGCACTATAGGAACTGATCGTGGCGGCAACCCTGGTGACACAGACCTAGAGCAAAAGAGTGGGTAAGAGACGAATAAGTACAACGTGGAAGGTCCTGTACATTCTTATACAGAAAGTATAAAACCCCTTATTTTTTTGTAGCCACTATCAGAATAATGGGAGGTTTTAAGAGTGATTGTGATGTTGTATTACAACGTCTATAATTGAACGAAATACCCGCGTTATGTCCCTGAGCTTGATACGAGTTAATTCATCAGTAGTTTTTGTTCCGTCGTGTATACCGCCGATATACTTTTTGCTTAATTGCTACTGGGGTTTCACGGCGAATAATGTTCAGAATCCTTTTACACATTGACCAGTCAATATCAAAATATATTAAGTGCGAAAAGATGTTTTGGACTGTTGCTGTTTGACATTACTCGGCGAAAAATAAACTACATTAGGAGCGCATATATAAATTTCTTATGTGGAATGGCATTTGTAAACAACGGGAGGAACGTCTAGAGAGGATTGGAGTTTAAACCGATCACCCCCCTCCTTTGCGTCCAATTCAACAATATGGCTTGAATTAGTATAAACTGAAAAGGAGCTAAAGCAGTTTTTGGGCATACGAATCTGATACGATAGGAATAATTGTGCAGCAATCTGAGCATGTACAACACATTGTGCAGCACAATGTGCAGCGCATTGTGCAGCAATCTGAAAACTCCAGGTTATCCGGGCAATTTATTCCGTTGTTTCTATTTCTGAGGTAATAGGCCGCATGCCACCATCAGCAAAGAGGAAACACACGGGTATGGTAATTTTAAAAGGCGTTGTATGTCACATTTTTCTAACCGAGATATGTCGATTGAGTAGTTAAGTCTATTTTGTCGTACCTTTATTTGTTATGATGACATACAAAAGTTCTCATTTATATAGGTGTTGTATCTCATTTACAGAAAAACTTGAGAATTACGAAGTTTGTTTTCAAAATTGTTTTTTCACTTGTATTTAAGTTTAATAAAAAAAAGCTTTGTACTTAATAAAAACTTCAGCTCTTCTTTGCATGAGGGCCTTCGCGGTACTCAGATTAACTAAGAAAGTTTGTTACACTATAATTCGACTTGTATAAGCAGATTTTTCAGTTGTGAAATGATAGATTGCCAAAGATCACCCTTCTTGGCCAACCATCTAGATCCAATCAAAAAGCAGGTCACCCCTGGATTACTTGGAAGGATGTCATAAGGAAGAATTTAAGGGAAAGTGGGACCTCTTGGTAGTGTGTAAAGAGGGAAGTTTTAAATAGATTGCTTGTTCTTCTCTTTGTAAGTTACTTTTCTCTGAGGGAGAGATTAGCATGTTTTCCTTCTTCTTTACAGGCCACAGAGTCTGTGGGGTAGTAGTGGCGTTGAGCTCATACTGTTATCGTGCAGTTATTACTAATACCATTCGTAAAATGAGGCTACTATCGCTGTTATTAATAATATTGAAGCTCAGCGCTGCCATTCGGATCCAGGGGCACGGGGGTGCTCTCCTGATGTAGTGGTGAATTCGTGGTTGGTACCGCTTGCTCTGGTTCGGGTTGGGACGAAAGTTTTTTTTTGTATTTGGTTTTTAATAGTTGAGTTTTTAATAAGTTTTTGGTTATCAACACTGTTTCTTTTCAAACATTTGACTCTTTGCCACAATTCTACTTTTTAAAACAATTAAAAACTTTAGCGCAAAGAGCGAGGGATTGCGGAGGGGACAACCCATTTCATATACGGAGTAATTTCTGTTCGTTTTAAGTTTTAATGCCGCTCCTTACTTTCAGCTAAAAAAATTAGTTTTTTTTTTAATTATAATAAAAACCACACCATCAGATTCAGCGTATCAGATAGCCCTATTGTAGAAATTCCAAGCGCCATTCGGAAAAATGTGAAATTTTGTATTTTCTGCCAGAAGAAAGATTACGGATGCTTGTTAATTATTTTTTTTTCAGGGGTAATCGTATCGACCCAGTGGTCTTGGAATGTTATTAAAGGGCTCATTTGAACGAATATTAAAAGTTCTAGAGCCCTTTTAAGTGACCAAAAGTTCTCAAAATACTCCGATTAAACTTGCGAGATAGCCATTTTGTTCAGTATAGTTGAAAGGCGTAATAACTACGTCTCTGGGGATATCATGACCCTCCAACAACCCCTGGGGATAGGTCTTTGTTACAAAATTT